>NC_045549.1:39511437-39811437 GCF_009769535.1 Thamnophis elegans | reverse complement strand
CCAGCCGCTTGCCTTCTCCTTCCGCTTGTCTCTCCTCTCTTCCAAGCGCGTCAGGAAGTCCCGCCTTCAGAATCCTACAATAGAAATCTTGAGCCTCCGAAACAGAGTTAAGACGAAATCTTTGATTCTCAAATGTAACCGTGATACCGGCAGGGGCCTCCCATCTGTATCGAATCTGTTGACTCCTAAGCTCCTTAGTTAAAAAGGTGTAGTCCCTTCTTGCCTTCAGCATCTGAAAAGGAATATCTTTGAAAACAATCAGGTCCTGGCCGTCAACTCGGAAACTGTTATTATGAAACTTTTGCACAATCGCATTTCTAGATTCTTTTGTAGAGAAATGTATAATTATGTCCCTCGGGAGCTGTCGCTGTTCCGCTATCAATGAGTTCTGGCGATAGATTTTCCGAATCTGCCAATCAAAGTTAAGTCCCGGGCTTCCCAGCGCATGGCTGAAGGCTTCAGCAAAGGTCTGTTTCAAATTCTCTTGCTCCTTTTCACGGAATCCTCTGACTCTTATTGCAAATGCCTTCCTATTAAAATTTATCATCATAAGCTGTTCTTCGTTATCTCTAATTTTTTGTTGTAAAATTTGAATATTGGTAGTCAAATTAAAATTAGCCTTCTCCAGACTTTCCAATTTGTTCTCTATTTCAGCAGAGTAATCTGACAGGGCAGACACGGCTGCAAACGTATTCGCCTTCATTTGATTAACTTTAGATTTTAGATCATCATAAAGTTCCAATACAAATTCCTTAATTTCTTGCTTAAAGGCATTAAACATTTTAAAGAGATATTCCTGTGTTAAAAATTCTCCAGTAGAGGGCGTAGGAGACAAAGGCTGTGTTTCCAGAAAAAATTCTTTAAATTCTTTAGACACATTTGTAGCAAGACGCTTCTTTGATCTGGGTGCCATAATAAATAAACAAGTAAGCAGCGCTTCGCTCCCCTCTATTTCCAAAGAAGAAGAGTTTATTTTGTTAAAGAGCGGTCTGCAGGAAGATAAACCCGGCTAAGTACATCCAGTAATCATCCACGGAGAGAAATCGCCATTTTGAGGTCTATTTAGACAAAGAAGTCTCTAAGACGAATGGTGCTGGTATTTAAGATAGTAATAAAAGCATAAATCTCACAGGGGTGGTACCCTCCCGTATCAATTCTAGCTTGAAAAAACTTTGTTTTGTCCTGGGGGGGGGGCTAGCCTGTCTGGGGCTGCCAAAAAAAAAAGGCAGCTGAGAAGAAATGGCTGGAGATAAAAGCTCCGCTTCGGCTGGATCTAATCTCTTTCCACAGCCAAAAAAAAAAAGGCTGTGGCTTACGAATAGACCCTAGCCTACGGAGCTATCCTCCCTGCCCCTTTCTTAGCCAAAAAGGGGTGCTATCTATGATCTTATTTAGATATACAAACCAGATCTCTGAGGAGCTCGGTGGAGCCCTCCTCGGCAACAGGCCACGCCCCCAGGAAGTCCGAGCTGAATTTATTACTATTAAAACCTCCAAATGGCTGGGATACCTTCTTTGGAGATCACAAAGCAGCATGTATCTCTCTTGGCACTTGTTTCCAAATATCTTTGAGTGTCTTTTTTTCCCCTGCCACTTGTTTTTGAAACATGAACAAGAAACAAGTAATTTATTTTATTTTATAATAATAATAATAATAATAATAATAATAATAATAATCCTCCGCCATTGCTGGTCCCAAGCCCGGATGAGAAAGGAGGAGGGTTGGGGTCAGGTTGGCAACCTGGCCCCATAAAAAAAACCTGCCAACCCATACAATATGGTGAAAGAAACGAA
The DNA here is from genome assembly GCF_009769535.1 of Thamnophis elegans. NCBI lineage: Eukaryota > Metazoa > Chordata > Lepidosauria > Squamata > Natricidae > Thamnophis > Thamnophis elegans. The sequence continues at coordinate 39,809,643 of NC_045549.1, read as the reverse complement.
TAAAAATTTTATACCGCATCGGTCATCACGCGGTTAACATGGACCGCGGCGGATGTTGGGGGTCCCTGGACATCCATCAACAATTGGGCTACAAGTGGACCAGCCAACAAAACGACAAAAATATAGTGCGGATGAAAACTGTGCCATAATGGCCTGTTACTACAACTCAGAGCCAGAAAAAAGAGGTTATTTAAAGTGAATGTATGAATTATGGAAACAACAATATCCAGATTCAAATGTTAGTGAACAATGACTAGCAGATCAAAGGCGATTTATTATACGGAATAAAGTGCTTAGTGAAGTTGAACTTGAGGAAATTCAGGCAAATTGCAAAACCAAAAAAACAATATCACAAGAAGAAATAACTGATATTCAAGACACAACTAAAGACATTATAGTAGAACTCCAAGAAGAAGCTCCACCACCACTAGAACCAGTTATCACTGAACCAACTGATGAACTAACTCAAAAACAAAAAGAATTGAAGGATAAGATCATGGAGCATTTTCTGCTTAATGAGGAAAGGCAACGTTTACCATCACTAAAAACTGTGCCTAAGAAAATTTTGGACCCTATCATGAAAATGGTTAATGCAGTGTTTTCAACAATTGAACCAGGATCCATCTTGGAAACAAACCAGTTAATGTACAGCGCAGCTGTAATAGTCACTAATGAACTAGGCATTAAAATTAAAGTACCTAGTCACACAACAGAAAAAGCATCAAAGCCAAAGTGGAAAATCCGTTTAGAACAAAAAATCAAAAATTAAGGGCAGATGCTAGTAACTTAAAGAACATGCATGAGCAACGGCTTAAAAACAACAAAATCGTAGATCGGCTAATCAGAAGATATGATTGGATACAAGAAACATCAATGAAGCTGTAGAGATTGTAAAACAGCAGATAACAGCAACAGCTAGAAAAATTGAAAGATATGAGGCACGAATCATCCAATATAAACAAAATCAGCAATTTCAATCAGACCAACGGCTTTTTTATCAAAGTCTTAATGTGAATGGTGACACCAAAAGTGAAAAACCAGAAAAACAGGCCACAGTTGAATTCTGGAAAGAATTGTGGGAAAATGCAAAGGACTACAACAAGGAAGCAAAGTGGATACATGACTTTGAGAAAAGCATTGGCAACAACACAAATGCAAGTATTAGAAATAACAACTGAGATGGTCAAAAATCGAGTTAAAAAGGTAAAGAATTGGACATCACCTGGAAAGGACCAATTACATGGTTTCTGGCTCAAATATCTGACCAGTTTACATGCAATATTGGCCAGGCAACTGAATGAAATTTTACAAAAGGGCCAAATTGATGAATGGTTGACAACTGGAAAAACATACTTGATTCAGAAAGATGCAACTAAAGGAACAACACCTGAAAACTACAGACCAATAACATGCTTGCCAACAACCTTCAAATTACTCACAGGCATTATGCAGATAACATGATGGATTATTTGGAAACAAACAACATCTTGCCAGTAGAGCAAAAAGGCAACAAAAGAAGGAGCAGGGGCACAAAAGATCAGCTTCTAATTGATAAAATGATATTAGAAAATTGTAAGAACAGAAAAACGAACTTGAATATGGTCTGGATTGATTACAAAAGGCATTTGACTCACTGCCACATAGTTGGATCATAAAATGCTTAGAAACAACTGGCATTAGCAAAAATATTACATCCTTTACTGAAAAGGCGATGAAACAATGGAGAACTGAGTTGGCGGTAGGGAATGAGATCTACGGAATGGTTAATATCAAGCGAGGAATTTTCCAGGGTGATTCACTTTCACCTCTTCTCTTCATCATCGCAATGATCCCACTATCAGTAATCTTAAAAAAAATGAAATTAGGCTACCAAACAGCCAAAGAAGCTGAAAAAATTTCACATTTACTATATATGGATGATTTGAAACTCTATGGAAAGTCAGAAACAGAAATCCAATCATTGACAAACACAGTCCGAGTATTCAGCACCGATATTTCAATGCAGTTTGGCATGGAAAAATGTGCCACTGTATCCATAAAAAGGGGCAAAATCACTGCATGTGAGGGAATTGAAATGCCCAATGGCCAATTAATTAAATGCAAAGAAAATGAAGCCTACAAATACTTAGGCATTCTGCAGTTGGATAACATCAAGCATGGAGAAGTAAAAACTGTTGTCAGGCGAGAGTACACCAACAGAGTTAAGAAAATTTTGAAATCTAAATTGAATGGTGGAAATACAATCAAGGCCATAAATACCTGGGCAATACCAGTTATAAGATACACTGGTATAGTTAACTGGACACAAGCTGATTTGGACATTTTGGACCGAAAAACCAGGAAACTAATGACAATGCACTACAGTTTACATCCATGTGGTGATACTGATAGACTATATCTACCCCGAAAATCACGTGGCAGAGGATTATTACAAGTGAAGCAAACAGTTGAAGAAGAAAACATGCACTGGCTGATTATTTAAAAGAAAGTCAAGAACATCTATTAATCGAAGTAAAGAACAAAAATCTACTGAAGGTCCAACAGACGAAACAAGAATACAGAAAAGATGTGATAAAATCAAGAATGAAGAGTTGGCAGAACAAAGCACTGCATGGCCAATTTCTGGAAAAAAATAAAAGATAAAGTGGACAGTGAACAAACTTGGTTATGGTTAACAACAGGTACATTAAAGAAAGAAACAGAGTCACTAATCCTGGCTGCGCAAGAACAAGCTATCCGCACAAATGCCATTAAGGCCAAAATCGAAAAATCCTCTGATGATGCCAAATGCAAACTTTGCAAAGAAGCTGATGAAACTGTTGATCACATACTCAGCTGCTGTAAAAAAAATCGCACAGACTGATTATAAATTGCGGCACAATTCAGTAGCACAAATGATCCATTGGAATTTGTGCAAAAATTTTAATATTAAAACAGCAACAAACTGGTGGGAACATCAGCCTGAAAAAGTCACCGAAAATCAGATGGTCAAGATCTTGTGGGATTTCCGTATACAAACGGACAAAATACTGGCGCATAATACACCAGACATCACACTGGTTGAGAAAAACAAGGTTACAATCATAGATATTGCAATACCAGGTGATAGCAGGGTCGCCGAGAAGGAACATGAAAAAATTGCAAAATACCAGGACTTAAAAATCGAAATTCAACGACTATGGCACAAACCAGCAGTGGTAATTCCAGTGGTAATTGGCACACTGGGTGCTATTCCAAAAGCACTGGAATTACATTTAAAACAGTTAAAAATTGACAAAATCACCATCAGTCAAATGCAAAAAGCCGCACTGCTTGGATCTGCACGCATATTACGAAAATATGTTACGATGTCCTAGGCCCCTGGGTGGGGCCCGGCTAGTAACCAATGCCAAATCCGGCGAAACAACTGGCTGCTGTGATACAATTGTATAATAATAATACAATTTTTCTGGGATAATTGATCCCTGGGCCCCAACAACACTGTCAAGAAAGAGGCTTTTGGCTGCTCCAGCGGTATGTCCGCCATTAAAATGGCCAATTAATAGATTAAGATCTCTTGAATTAGGTGGAATCCCTAATTGAGGGCAGCTTCCACGAAGAACAGGCGAACTTCAATTTAAACCCACCGGGTTTCCCTCAAGCGAGAATTCTCATCTTTGCCTGTCCTAATTCAGACACTTTCCATTCCTTTTTGGATCACATTCTCTTCAGCTGATCAAGAGGCGTGCTGGGAATCAAACCCAGTTTGGTGCTGAGGAAAAAAGCACTGGTCATCCTCGCCAATCCCTCGTGGCCGCTGATCCCAGAATCACCAGATCAAAGCCCCGCGTTCGCAGCCCTGGGATCCTCCACTTCAAGATAGCAATAGCAATAACAGTGGACTTATATACCGCTTCATAGGGCTTTCAGCCCTCTCTAAGCGGTTTACAGAGTCAGCATATTGCCCCCAACAACAATCTAGGTCCTCATTTCACCCACCTCGGAAGGATGGAAGGCTGAGTCAACCCTGAGCCGGTGAGATTTGAACCGCTGAACTGCTGATCTAGCAGTCAGCCTGCAGTGCTGCATTTAACCACTGCGCCACCTTGGCTCATATAAGATCTCCCTCACAAGCTTCAGCAGCCCCAATGACAGCTTGGTACGCTTCTTCTTCTCCGCAAACCTCCCTCCCCTCCATTCTTTTCCTCAGTTCCCACGCCCCGGCGGGTCCGCACAAGTTCCTCGCCTAGTTAAGTGCGCCTTGGATCCCAGCCCCGGGGCATCTTTCCGCGGTTGGCCAAACTCCTGCTCTCCTGCAAAAGGCAGCCTCGCTGCCGCCTCTCTCTATTCCCTTTGCCTGCTGTCGTTTAAGAACAAAGCCCACGGTGGGGAAGCTGCTTGTTTGTCTGTCTGGGATTCTTTGGGGGGGGTGTATGGCGGACATACCGTCGGGAGTGGCCAAAAGCCTCTTTCTTGACAGCAGCCAAAAGCTGCTTTGTTTCTTTTTGTCTCACCAGCCATAAACCTCACCGCAAGTCACTGGTACCACCTATACTGTACCTGTGAGTTTCGTTTTTGTTGCCTAAATGTAGAACCTTACTCTTTTCACCATTGAATGCCCAATGTTCAAGTTTGTCAAGATCCTTCTGTATCTTTAGCCTATCTTCTGGAGTCTTTGCTATTCCTGCCAGCTTGGCGTCATCTGCAAATTTGATGAGTTCCCCATTTATTCTCTCATCCAAATCATTGATGAAGATGTTGAAGAGTAATGGGCCCAAAACAGAGCCTTGGGGTTCTCCACTGCATACTTCCCTCCATGAAGATGCAGTTCCATTGAGGACTACACGTTGAGTGCGGTTGGTCAGCCAGTTACAAATCCATCCATTTTATTTTATTTTATTTTATTTAGTATACTGACTGGCTAGGAAAGAGTAGATGGCAGTGCTTTAGTATATTGATGCCATGTGTGATGGGCTAAATGAAACCTGTAGGTTTTCAGAAACCAGATATTTTCACATTTTACTACTCTGCCTGACCAAGTGGGTGGCCAAATAACCTTGTTTTCAACAGGATTTCACCCAATGCTTTGCTCTGGAACTGAAACTGGAGGAACTGGTTTAATTTTCCTTCAGGTAAAGGGTGAGACTTAAATGTATTTTTCTGTAGCACCATAGTAAAATATTAAAATTGTTTCTTAAACATCAAGATTCCATCAAACTTTTACAAATATTGCTGTTGCCATCTATTAATTAATGTTTACAATGCTGCCTTTTAAATTCATAAATCATCATAAATTCAATTATCATAAATTCAATAATCAGTAAAAATGCATGTTTATTTGTTAAAGAAAATGCTGACTCCAATTGTTTGATTTCAAAATGACCAGAAATATTCCTAATTCATGCATTTCAGAACACAAAGCTACAAGGCCATGCAATTTTCTTTTCCTTCAAAATTAAACAAATACCGGTGACACATTATTTCAAATAAGGTGTTCATAAAAGCTAGTAGGAATAAATTTGCTTCTAAATAAGTTTTAGTTTCAACTACTGAGTCACATATAACTTATATGGAAATAATTTATAAATGATGAGGAAATAATTACATTAATTCCTGTGTTAGTCATTGAATAAAATATTTCTGATAGAACAGCCTGAGTCACTCTTCCACATTCACTTATACATAAGGTGACCAGATTTTCAGATTGGTAAAGAGGGACACCATTGACCGGAAGGGGGGGGGTTGATAAAAAAAATTATATCAAACATGACCCCAGGACAATGAAACCATCATAAATACGAATCTGTTGTCAAACATCAAAATTTTGATCACGTGACCATGAGGATGCTGCAATGGTCGCTAAGTGTGAAAATGGTCGCTAAGTGTGAAAATGGTCATCAGACACTTTTTTCAATGCCATTGTAACTTTGGTCATTAAATGAACTGTTTGAAAGTTAAGGCTAGCTTGCATTATAATGCCTTATGCTGGCTTACATTTTCAAGAGAGAGAAGCTAAACTCCTTGTTAGAATTGAAATAGAAATGAATAGAGTAGAGTAGAGTAAAATAGAATATAGTTTATTAGCCAAGTGTGATTGGACACATAAGGAATTTGTCTTTGGTGAATATGCTCTCAGTGTACATAAAGAAAAATAAAATAGTAAGATAGTGGGATCCTTGCTCACCAAGCTCAGAAAACAGCGATCCCACGATCTGCCCCACACCTCCTCTTTCCTCAAGAGGTGGTGGGGTGGGGGATCCTTTCCCACCAAGCTCAGAAACCAGTGATCCCATGATCTGCCCCACACCTCCTCTTTCCTCAAGAGGTGGTTGGGTGGGGGATCCTTGCCAACCAAGCTTAGAAACCAGTGATCCCACGATCTGCCCCACACCTCCTCTTTCTTCCTATCATTCTCTTTTTGGGGTAAGTAGGAGAAAGGACAAAAAGGAGAAAGAGGGAGAAATGGCTGCAGGGAGAGCGGCGCCCGACAGAAGCGGGCAAAAAAAGAAAAGAAAAGAAAAACCTTCCGACGGCTGAGCTTCTTGGCCCGGGACCGAGCCTTCTCGCTGCACTGCCTGCAGAAAAACAGTATGCGTCAGCATGCGCACGCGCAGAAGGGGAGGGAGCCGACCGGAGAGAGGGAAACCACTGCCCTCTAAAGGCCACATCAGGAACAACACTTCAATAGCAATAGCAATAGCAGTAGACTTATATACCGCTTCATAGGCCTTTCAGGCCTCTCTAAGTGGTTTACAGAGAGTCAGCATATTGCCCCCAACAATCTGGGTCCTCATTTTACCCACCTCGGAAGGATGGAAGGCTGAGTCAACCCTGAGCCGGTGAGATTTGAACCGCTGACCTGCTGATCTAGCAGTAGCCTGCAGTGCTGCATTTAACCACTGCGCCACCTTGGCTCCAAGAGAAATAATAACTCCAAGAGAAATAATAACTCTACTTCAGAGAAATAATAACTTTTTTTTAACGGCATCCTTTTAAAAATTGTTTTCTTCTTTTGGAAAATCGGGACTTTTTGAACACGCTGCGGGGCATGGGACAAATCATTAAAAATTGTGATTGTCCCGCTGAAAGTGGGACGTCTGGTCACCTTACTTATACATTAAGTCAAGAAGCATAATATCCACAATTATGTAATACTATTTTAATCTCTCTCTCTCTCTCTTTCTCTCTCTCTCTCTCTCTCTCTCTCTCTCTCTCACACACACACACACACAACACACACACACATCTTAGTTGAATATCAGGTGAAATACAACCCTGATGCGGCCCTCAGTGAAATTGAGTTTAACATCTCTGGGCTAGACCATGTATGCAATAATGTATTCATTTTGAGTTGGTGCAATAATTGTATCTGTCGTTCTCAACATTTCTTTTTTTTTCTGATTTTTTTAAAATTAGGTAAGTTAATTTTAAATTAGGTAGAACAAACTTACATATGCTTAATATACATAAAATAAACCACATTAAGGCAAAGTTGAAATGAAAGAAGTGATTTTGAGTCTGTATTTCAAATTCTCCTATCTTTTTTCAATGTCCTTTCTTCTTTTTATTGTTCTTTATTTTTCCATTGATTTTCAAATATATTAAGGCATTCTTGAGATCCTTTTCTATAATTGACTTGTCTTTGTACATTGTTAACATTTCTATTAGACTATCATTGTCACTTTTTTCTTATTAAATAATTAATAGTAATAGTAATGTATTAAAAATTAAACTTACAATAATAAAAAACTAATATAAACAAACATAAATAATAAATTTTTCAAATAGGTATAGAAAAAAAAAAGAAAGTAAAAATAAAAATTATAAATAAAAAGAATATAATAAGTTCTCTTCATCACAATATGAACAATATATTAACTTATCACCTTCTCTTCTAGAACAATACAACAAATGAACTCTTTTTTCCATATCCCATCTCTTATGTATAAACAAATCCATAAAACTCATAATTTCAATCCTGATAAGCACTGATAAAGTTCATTAAGAGTTACTAGAGCTAACAACATATTTAGTTTAACCTCAGTAAACCAACTTTTACATTTGTTTCTTTGTTCATTTGTTTATTTGTTCATTCATTCATTACATTTATATAGTCATCTATCTCTTTGAAAAAGTGACTCTGGCCATCATAAAATAATCCAGTAAAACAAAAACATACATCACACATTATCTAAAACAATTGTATACTAAATATTAAAAAGCATTAAAAACTATAAAACAAAACTGAAAGAGAACATAAAATAATAGTGGAATAATATTAATAATAAGGGAGCCACCTGACTAATTCACTCCTCCTCTGGTGCCCACAAACCTGCTGGCACTATGAGGTCTTAAAGAATCTCCAAAAGCTCTAGAGTGATGTGTCCAACCTTATCTATGAGGAGGTGGGGGAAGATAGCATAATGCAGGTGCCATGGCAGAAACCACCTGGACCTCACCAAATTAGTTCCCTATATGATGTAACCTGTAACATGCCCCGGGTTGTAAATGCAATTGGGAAGAGGCAATCCCTCAAATAATCTGGTCCTGTGCCATGTAGGGGTTTAAAGATCAACACCGGGACTTTGAATTGGATCAAGAAATAAACTTATAACCATTGCAGCTAGTGCAGTGAAGGTATAACATGTGATTTATCCAACATATACATAACAGCTCACACCACTGCATTTGTATTAGTTGAAGTTTCTGAATGCATGGATAGTTATGCTCTACATGCAATGCCATGTAGAGCATAACTATCTTGATCTTTAGTCTTTTCAAATAATGTTGTATAACTTGATTTCCTTTCATTATTCTTTGTAGCTTCTCAAAAAATTCTTCAAAGCTTGAACAAGCCTCTTTTGTAATTTATCATAGGAAAATTATAAAGGCCAATCTCTTGTTTTGTTGTTTATCCTTTTTATGATGAAGACATCAATCCATTTCTTTTGTATGGATGTAACATCTTTTTCCATTCTTGTAGTCTGTCATTTTTAAATCCACTTTCAGATCAGTCTCAGTCTTATCAAGTAATCATGTCCTTTGTTCCATTATGTCATAGTAAGTCCAATTCAAGAGTTCTTCTCTTTTAATTGTAATTTTTATTTTTATTTTTATTTAATTTCAAACCTTCAAAGTCCAACCCCTTATGAGGGGATCTTGGTGCTCTCTGAGCTTGGTTATTTTCTTGTAGACATTTCATTACCAAAACTAGGTAACATCATTAGGAGTGAGTAAGGAGTTTGCTCTGTTTATATTCTAATGACTTTCCCTGCCAGTCTTGGTGGGAATACTCTTACAGGTTCGGTGGTTAGGCTATTTACTCTTAGCTTGTTTGGGAGTTTCTTGATTTGGACATTGTGTTTTTTTAATTGTTGGTCTGATGTTAATCTTGGTGTTTGTCTATGCTTATCTGAGTGTTGATTGCTGATGGGGAAGTGTTTTTCTTTTTCTTCCCTTTTTATCCTCTTTTGTTACAAAACCAAAGAGTTTTGCCACAGAAGGATTTTTATAATGAATTCCAATGGTTATTTCAAAACCATTAGTCCATTTGTAACTTTCCAAAATCAAACTTCCAATCACCATTTTGTTGTTTATTTTTTTTATAAAAAAAACCTTAAACTTGTCTTAAAGTTTTTTTGCCAAAGGTTGAGAGGAAACACACCCAGTGCTATAAAACTTGTCAGACCACAGGCTCCTAATAGCTGAAAAGTAGTTAACAAGGGATTTTTGCAAGTGATTATAAAGCAGGGGTGCCAAACTCACGTCATCACAACATCATCACATGATGTATCATGACTCTTTTCCCCTTTGCTAAACCAGGCATAGCCAATGCATGATGCATCTGGCCCACGAGCCATGAGTTTGACAGCCCTGTTATAAAGATGAATGCAAGCCTAGTCTCCTTTAGAAGGTGTTACCTGTGGTTTGATCAAGATGCCTATTATCTCCTCTAAATCTGCCAGAGACAACTCTCTTGCAGTTCTTTAAGGAGGAGCAATAGTCAGGAATTGTGAGTGCATCTCAAGGTTTTTCCTTGTCTAGAGATAAATTACAAAGAGCCAGCCTACTATCTGCCTATTCATCCTGCCATGGTCATCAGCTTTGCTTTTAGTGGACCCATCTTCTACTCAACATTTCTTCACTGGAAGTATTGATTTTATTCATTAAAATAGTTTAGTAGAATAATTCCTAGGATAATTTGGAACTAGTTATTCTGTATAACATGGGGATATGGTCGCTCAGTGGCTAAGACACTGAGCTTGTTGATCAGAAAGATTGGCAGTTCAGCAGTTCGAATTCCTAGCAACGTGTAACAGAGTGAGCTACCATTACTTGTCCCAGCTTCTGCCAACCTAGCAGTTTGGAAGCATGTAAAAATGCAAGCAGAAAAATAAGAACCGCCTTTGGTGGGAAGGTAATAGCATTCTGTGCACCTTCGGCATTTAGTCATGCAGGCCACTTGACCCCGGAGACATCTTCGGACAGTGCTGGTGAAACAGAGATGAGCACCACCCCTAGAGTTGGGAACAATTAGCACATATGTGTGGGAGGAACCTTTACCTTTACTTTATCCTGCTCTTCTTGTCATTTTAAGCATGTGCTTTCCGTATTAATGTTACTGAATATATTTTTGTTTTTTATGGCTTCTGGACCATATAAATGCTAATGTTCAGTGCTTCCTAGCTGCAGTTACACTACCAGCAATTTCAACGGCCATCGTCTTAAAAATTATTTGTTTTGCTGAATCTTTATTTATTACACTGCTGTTTATTTGTATCATCTTGGTTTATCTGAAACTAGCAAAGCTATTTAAATACTGCATTTATAGCTATATTTAATTCAGTATCGTTTTCTATATTTTTAATCATCTGTTATAATTTTAATAGATAACAATAACATCCTATATGAAGAATGGAAGAAAGTACTTGGGTCATAAGAAAACACTTGAGGAATTAATGTATGCTGCATAATTATGTTAACCATGAAATCTAGTGGCCATGGATATCCTCTTGCTTTTTAAGAAAACCACAGTCTTTATACAAAAAACACTATCATAAATATTCTTTTATAATGTAACTGGAATCTGAAGATGTATTTAAAATCTACCATGTGCAATAAGCTGTGTCAAATGCTTTAGTATTAAAACAAAACTAGTATTTTCTGAAAAGCCAACATTTTACTTCAAAATTATACTCCTGCTCCTGATAAATGTCTATGGAAATGAGACAAACATAACATGCCAAGTATCATTGTTTTGCCAAATGATGTGAAATGAAAGAGGATCAAGGAACATCATCTCCCCAGTATGGTTAACCTAGATAATATCTTCCAGACATTTGCATGAAATTAAAAGGGAGTTAACCTAAACAGAGCGGAGCTGTTTCTTTCCAGCCTGCTGATGTTTCTTCTGAAATGTCATGTGTGACCTAGAGACTTTGGGTAGCACTTAACCATAAGCTTTAAAGTGCAGAGTCTGTGTTTGATATATAATGAAAGATGCATTGAAACAATGCAAAGACAAATCATAGAACATAGTTTTAGTTCAAATAAATGCACATGAAAGAAATAAAGGAAGGAGAAAAGGTGAGATAGATAGATAGATGGATGGATGGATGGATGGTGATGGATGGATGGATGGATGATGGATGTGGTGTGGATGTGGATGTGGATGTGGATGATGTGGATATGGATATGGATATGGATATGGATTGAATATGGATATGGATATGAATATACATAAAATAATTATGTTCCGTTGTGATCACATACTCAGATGCCATAGTGTTGTTCATGTGGGCACAATCATAATAAAATATGTATTTAAAAGGGATAGTCACGCCTTATTGATCAGTTACTAACTTTTAGAAATAAACTGGTCCTTGTGTGATAAATGGATTACTATGCTAGTTATCATGAAGGGTAGGATATAGGATGTGACAAGGGATTTATACTGAAAATAGCCTAATTGGCAAAGCTCTTTGCAAACTAAGAATTTTCATGTAGCCATGGGTTTCTACTACTTTGAGCCACCATTCAACATTAACACTTTTTGCAGTTTTTACATATGCTTATGCAAAGATAACATCTTTATAGGTATGGGTATAAACCATCAATTTCTATGGAAAAAGTAAACTGGGTTAAATGTGACATTATTTAGTGACGACAAATCTATTTCTGTGTTGTTTAATGAAGACATTGTTTAATGAAGACATTGATCAGAAATCTGCTCTCCATCTGGTTTTAGACTCTAATCCAGAAATCCAATATCAGCCTTGTAAGGAAAAAGAAAAAAAACCTTCATCATTTCAAATCAGGACATATGGAGTAAATTGAGATTCTTGTCAAAATAACAAAACAACATTATAATCTCACAACACAACTTTTACCTCTTGCGTATTTTGGAATTCAAGATTATTAGAAGACAATGCTTATGAATATTTCTTCTTCCCTTAGTTTCCTCCAAACATGCAACTTTGACTTTTTGGTCAGACATTTTGCCATTACTTCTTATAAGAAGGTGGGGACTTCTTTCATGGGAAAATGGAAGAAATAGATAGACATACTGTTCAAATAATTATTGGACAACAAATCTCATCAGAGCTTCTTGGATGTAAGGGGGGGGGGGAAGAAAAATATTACAGATTTGTAATATAATTACAAAATGGAAGCCTTTTGTGGATTTTCTTCTGATAAGGGGAAAATAATGCAATAGCACTTCTAAATAACCTACATCAATAAAATATGATATAAAAACCCTGATTTTCAGGTAGTCAGAAAATAAAAATATGTTACTCGTTTTGAGCTCTATCTCTAGGTGAAATTATTCAATAGGAAGAAGTTGGCCACCAGACAATTTTATAGTCATCTGCAGTCTCCTTAACAGAGTGGACTTGAGCCTTGTGAGTGTGATGATAAAGTGAGCAAGGGAGAATTCTGCACTGTGGTGGACTTGCAGTTATAGTTCCAAAGATTACTGGAGCTTCCTAGAGCCTGTAAGGAGACATTTTAATAGCTGTCTCATAGGAGCATCATCTGACATATCACCTGGAATCAGCTTTCTGGTCTTAAAACATCATGAAGTCAAGAATCAGTCACTTATGTTGACTATTGTTACACACTCCTTAAGTTTATTGCTTTGGCTTTGGCTGATCTGCATAGTGGCTAGGTTGATAAACACTCTGGAAGTAGAAAAGATTTTTTTTAAAAAAAAATTGGCAATGGCATAGGTATATACTTGACTATACTGGAAGAAAAATATCCAGTGATAGAATGCAGCACTATGATTTCTGGAATATTTGTGGTTAACTTTCTGACACAAATATATTATTTTCAAATTCATATTTATATATTCGACCATTTTTATAAACACTTGTCTACAAAGGCAATATATGGTCAGCTGCTAATCAGCAAGATGAAGTGTTGAATTGTTGACTTAGGAGTCAAAAGGAAAATTCAATTATTCCCTTCCCATAATTTTCAGTTTCAGGAAATAACAACAATCTTTTTCTATTTCTATTCAGATAATCTGTATACTCATATGTGTAAAAACTGACATGTAACTATCACATGGTGCAAATAATCCACAATTCCTGAAACAATTTGTTCAGCCTCCTTGGTTTGTTACAACCGCCCCCCCCCTTTATAAATAAGTATTATAATCACAAGAACCTAAAAAATAGAATAGATTTAACCTATTATTAAAATACTGTCTACATATTGCATAGCAATTATAATTAGATAATCCATATATAACCATATTTTTAGAGAACTTTACCTTTCAAGGTTTTTCCACTAAATCGTAGGAACTGGTTTTAGTTATGTATAATATACATATACATACACAAATACACATGCCGTATATAACACACACACACATACGCACACACACACACATATATATACACATACACACACACATATAAAAACACATAGATAATGATAGATATAGATAGATAGATAGATAGATAGATAGATAGATAGATAGATAGATAGACAGACAGACAGACAGACAGACAGACAGACAGACACATATACAGACAGATAAAAATAGATGTGGATTAAATATAAATGAGGATTAGATATAGATGTAGATTAGGTATAGATTAGACTGCGGTTTCCCCATGTCATATAATATATGTAGGTATATGCATAATTTTATGTATTTATTTATATTGTCATGTTTATACAGTGTATATTAGAGGTGGAGACCCTTTGAGAGCTGTATGCAATAAAATTTCATTTCAATGTATGCCAATTCAATGTACTCATATTTTTCGAAGTATAAAACACACCTTTTTTCCACAAAAAGAGGCTGAAAATCTGGGTGCGTCTTATACATCGAATGCAGCATGTTTTTACCTCCTGAAGTCCTGCCCCTTTCACCAAAATGGCCATTCATACCCTTATGGAGGCTCCTGGGGGCTGGGGATGGCAGAAATGAGCAAAAATGGGCCGTTTTTGCCCCCAGCAGCACTCTATAAGCCTCCATAAGGCTATGCATACAATTTTTTTGACAAAAAGCAGGCCCGTTATCGTGAAAAACTGGCCATTTTTTGCTCCTTTGGGGGGCCCCACACCCCCAGTAGCACTCTGCAAGCCCCCCCAAGGCTATTCATGCCTTTTATTTGAAAAAACAGCAGCTCCCATTTTTTTTTTGTTGTTCGTGAAGAACAGATCATTTTGGGGAGAGTGCAGAAAAATTTTCCCTTTCAGAAAGCTGCTTTAGTTAGATGATTGATGAGAATTACATTGATCAAGTGCTGTGCCAGCAGAAACAAGTCTTAAGTGCTGCGGTTTCAGCAATTTCCTTCTCCAGCCGTGGATAAATACACCTGGAAACATCTACTTACCTACTGTTGTGACTCAGCAATGTCTGCTGTGATCTTTTCAGGATACAAGATTCATTATGCAGCTGGGGCTTGTTAGAGGCAGTTTGGAGATAAAAGGTGGATGCTGCCACGCCCTAGTCGCAGGAGTCAACTTTCCTCTTGCGTTCCTTGTTTGGTACACATTGCTTGATCGTCAATCGTGATTTATGGAAGATACCACTTGGATAAGTGCTTTGTGTTTCTTGTAACCCTGATTCAAGGCTACACTTGGAGAAGTCATTGCTTGTAAGAGTTGTTTTGTATTCTGTTATCTGTTAGAGACTGTATTTAGCTATTTTTGGGCTCGAAGCCAGTTTGAACGAGAACTGATAACGAAAGTTTCTTTTAAGATTAATTGTCTGCTGTTTGTTAAGAGCCATGGGGAACAGAACAGATTGACTCCTGCCTGATAAGCCTCCATTTCATTAACTATGGAGCAATACATGCTACACATACGGACTCGAGCAACAAATGGCTGTCCTGACGGATCAAATGGCACAATTGCAGAGAGCTGTAAGACCCCCCCCAGCCAAGAGGAAGTGCCCATAGCCATGCCAGATAAATATGATGGGAGTCTGGCCATGTTTGCAGCATTCTAGGACAATGCCACTGTTTATTAGCCTGAGAGCGGGACTTTCCCACTGACCGGAAAGGTGGGATTCATGCAGTTTGCTCTCAGGCACAGCTGCCCGGTGGGCCACACCCTAGCTCGCAGTCTAGCCCCTTGTTGGATGAATTCCAAGGTTTCTGTCAACATTTTTGGATGATGTTTGAGGATCCCATCAATGGGAAACAGCAACTAGGTGACTGAAAGCATTAAGGCAGGGTCGTGGATCTTTGCAGGAGTATGTAAGCGAATTCTGGCTGCTGAGGCATGGAATGAATCAGCGCTTATGGACACCTTCCAGGATGGCCTGTCCGATGAGTTGCAGGATGAACTGGCAAGGGTGGACGGGTCCCGACATTCGATGTTTGGTCCCCTGTGCCTCCGGATAGACCCCGGCTGCAGAGGCGAAGGCCTCGCCAGTATTCCACCAGCATGCCGTTTCAGCAAGAGACTGCAGTGGACTGGGAGGAGCCCATGGATTGGGTGCTGTCCGACCTCGAGTGTCTCGGACAGAGATGGACAGACGACGTGCAGGGGATTGTGTTTTTACTGTGGGGATCTTGGACACTTGGCAGAGAGCTGCCCCAAGAAGAACAGAAGGGTTGCGCGACTGCAGCTGTCCCTCAGCAACGCACGATCAAGTCAGACAACCAGCACGTTTGCGGCCGTGTTACCCTGTTCGCACAAGATATTGTGCATTCGGGGGGTGGAGTCCCAGGGCAGATGCCCTGCCGAGTAAAGTAAAGAACTCTGACCCTGCGAACTCGCTTCCACCTCGACTGTTCTACCTGTTGCATCCTGCGCTGCCGTTAGTCATCTCGTGAGCATGCAGACTCTGATACGGGATGCACAGCGGGGTGACAACTGGGTGGAGCGACAAAAGGTGGAAGTGAGACCGCGTCCCTATGGACTTTGGAAGGGATCTTTTGAAGTGTCAGGGCCGGCTCTATGTCCCATAGGCACATCCGTCGACGGTGCTCACGCAGATTCATTGCACCCGCATCAAAACATTGGGGGTTTGTTCGGACGTTGCGCCTGGCTTTCCATTAATTTTGGTGGCCCCACCTGAAAAAGAGTATGGAGGTGCCTGAAGTCATGTGCCCAGTGTCATTGGGCCAGGTCTACAAAGAGAACTCCGCTGAGATTCCAGCCATTGTCGACTCTGGTCCCCACAGAACTGGACTTTGTCTTTAGGGTCCCAGAGGGGTCCCAGGGTCTTGTACCATGCTCCGGGAAGGCCGTCACCAACCCTTCTGGGCCACACCCGATCATCGAAACTGGGGGAAGGGCTCTGCGGGAGGGGATTGCGTGGTGGTTCGGCAGGAGTCAATAGAGCTGCCGTCAACCTCCGACGGAAAGGGGGTTGGTGGGTCAGCCTTGCAGAGGGTGGAGGACCCTGGACAGGTTTTAAGGCTCGGCTGAAGTCAGTAGAGCTGCCGTCAACCTCCAACGGAGGAGGGCTGGTGGGTCAGCCTTGCAGAGGGTGGAGGACCCTGGACAGGGTGTTAGGCTTGGCTGAAGTTGGTAGAGCTGCCGTCAACCTCCGACGGTAGGAGGGCTGGTGGGTCGACCTTGCAGAGTGTGGAGGCCCCTGGACAGGGTGTTAAGGCTCGGCCGAAGTCAGTAGAGCTGCCGTCAACCTCCGACAGTAGGAGGGCTGGTGGGTCAGCCTTAAGGCTCGGCCAAAGCTGGTAGAGCTGCCGTCAACCTCCGATGGAAGGGGGTTGGGTGGGTCGGCCGTGCAGAGGGTGGAGGACCCTGGACAGGGTGTTAAGGCTCAGCCGAAGTCGGTAGAGCTGCCGTCAACCTCCGACGGTAGGAGGGCTGGTGTGTCGGCCTTGCAGAGGGTGGAGGACCCTGGACAGGGTGTTAAGGCTCGGCCGAAGTCGGTAGAGCTGCTGTCAACCTCCGATGGTAGGAGGACTGGTGGTCAACCTTGCAGAGGGTGGGCTCCTGGACAGGGTGTTAAGACTCAGCCGAAGCTGGTAGAGCTGCCATCAACCTCCGACGATAGGGGGGCTGGTGGTTGGCCTTGCGGAGGTGGATGACCCTGGATGTGATGTCGACGCCGGAAGGGCGGAAGGAAACATGGGCCACCAGATACCTAAAGAGTTCCAATTCAAGGGGCTATGCCTCCAGAGGTTTGGATTCATGAAAAAGGCACCAAGGGAAATGGGTTGCGGGTCATCTTGTGGACACGTCATTCCCACCGCATCCAGACCATCGGACCCCGGGGAAAGGGCCCTGCGGTGGGGGATAATGTTGTGACTCAGCAGATGTCTGCTATGAGTCTTTTCAGGATACAAGATTCATTATGCAGCTGGGCTTGTTAGAGGCAGGTTTGGAGATAAAAGGATGGATGCTGCCACGCCCTAGTCGCAGGAGTGAACATTCCTTCATGCGTTCCTTTTTGGTACAACATTGCTTGATCTCAATCATGATTTATGGAAGATACACTTGGATAAGTGCTTGTGTTTCTTGTAACCCTGATTCAGGCTACACTTGGAGAAGTGCATTGCTTGTAAGAGTGTTTTGTATTCTGTTATCTCGTTAGACTGTATTTATGTTATTTTTGGGCTCGAAGCCAGTCTGAGCCGAGAATTGATAAAAAGACTTCCTTTTAAGTTTAGTTGTCTTGCCGTTGTTAAGAGCCGTGAAGGGGGACAGAACACCTACCTACCTACTCTCTTTCTCTCCCTACATACCTACCACTCTCTCTCTCTCTCTCTCTCTCTCTCTCTCTGCCTCTCTCCCTCTATCTACCTAACTACTCTCTCTCTCTCTCCCTACCTACATACTGTATTCTCTCTCTTTATCCCTCTATTCTATCTACCTACCTACCTAATCTCTCTCCTCTCCTCTACCTACCTACTGTATTCTCTCTCTCCCTCTCTCTCCCTCTATCTATCTACCTACTTTTTTTAAAAAAAATGCCTCTTCAAAACTTTGGCGTGGTCTTATACTCGGTGCATCTTATACTCTGAAAACAGGGTATCCAAAATTCAAAGTGACAATAAATTATTTCTAAGTCTAAGTCTATTGATAAGGTGGGCCATTTGCAAAGAAATAATGTATAAATTATGAAGGTTTTACTTTTTTATGTTCATGTATTCATTTTTGGATGGTTACATGCTAGAAAAACAATTGAAAACACCTAAGTAGGTATAAAAAGCATAAATAAAATTCCAATAATGATAAAATAACCAAATATATATATTTTAAAAATGACTCAATCTTATTAAAATGCTCTTTGGAATAGTTCACTTACTTTCTTCCTGAATGCAGTCAGATATTGGTCCAAGTTGATGTCATTTGGAGACTGTCCTAGAGTTGTAACTGAGAAACAAAGTCTCTTGATTTTGTTTCTTTACTTCCTAAAAGTGGATATTAACAATAATCCCCTAGATAACCTAATATGCCAGACCATTTCTGTTGGAACAGATAGGCCTATAGATAGTGGGGGTTGGAGGAGATGTTCAGTCTGGAAAATAGTGGTAAAGAACCAATCTCTCTCTCTCCCTCTCCCTCCCTCTCTCTCTCTCTCTCTCTCTCTCCCCAATATTTTTTACTGTAAAGGCAATAGAGCAGGTTCAATTCCCAGCAAGGGTATGGCTAGCTGATGAGAGCTAAATAGCTTGAAATACTACTAGACTATACTAGTCTCCCTTTTATTTATTTATCAGCACAAATATAACAAATGTAACAAAAAGGCAACAGTAAAAAATATTGGGTTTCTATCTGGATGGTCTCTTGTGACGAGCCGAAGGACAGAGAAATGGAGGTGTGAGCTTCCCTCCCATATTTGGGCATACCAGGGGTTGTGACTTTAAATATATACCTTTCACCCTGGCCTGGCTGATAAGGAGTCGAGCTCTGTAGCTCATATGGTTAACACATCTGCCTAAGAGGCAATAGAGCACAGGTTCGATTCCAGCAAGGGTATGGCTAGCTGATGAGAGCTAAATAGCTTGAAATAGATCTATACTAGTCTCTCTTTATTTATTTATCAGCACAATATAACATATGTATATATATAAGTCAATTCTGCTCACCTCATCACGAAATCTCCAGAACTGTGAATCCTATAAACTTGAAAATTTGGCACATATGTTCCTCTTGGGCTTCTAGGTTTTGCTAAAAAGGATTTTTTCAAAATGACCATCAGATCATTAGTATTTCTTATACATACATACTACATCATACATACATACATATAATAGATATATATATGGGCAACATAAAAAATTTACTGTTGCCTATATTATTATATATATATATATATACACACATACATACATACATACATACAAATACATATATATGTTGTATTTGAGCTGATAAATAAATAAAGTGAGGCTAGTATATATCTATTTCAAGCTATTTAGCTCTCAGCTAGCCATACCCTTACAGGGATTTGAACCTGTGCTGTATTACATATTAGCAGTGTGTTAACCACTAAGCCACAAAGTTCTCTTCCTTTATCAACTGAGCCAGGGAATAGGTATGTATTTAGTGTCACAACCCCTGGTATGCCCAAATTGGGAGGAAGCATACTGCTTCCTTTCTCTGTCTATCGGCTCATCACAAGAGACCATCCAGACAGAAAGCCAATATTTTTACTGTTGCCTTTGTTACATTTATGTTGCATTTGAGCTGATAAATAAATAAAGGGAGATTAGTATAGATCTATTTCAAGCTATTTAGGTTCATCAGCTAGCCATACCCTTACTGGGATTTGAACCTGTGCTGTATTACATATTAAGCAGTTGTGTTTAACCACTAAGCAACAAGGTTCTCCTCCTTTATCAGCTGAGCCAGGGAAATAGTATGTATTTTAGTGTCACAACCCCTGGTATGCCCAATATGGGAGGAGGCATACTACTCTCTTTCTCTGTCTATCGGCTCATCACAAGACCATCCACAGAAAGCCATATTTTACTGTTGCCTTTGTTACATGAATAGATCTATACTAGTCTCCCTTTATTTATTTATCAGCTCAAATACAACATAAATGTAACAAAGGCAACAGTGTGTAATATATATGTATGTATGTATGTAGTATGTATGTATGTTGTATGTATGTATGTATAATATATATATATAGATTATATATATATATATATTATATATAATATATATGTATGTCTCTAGTTGTTCGGGTTTCTCCCGCTAGAATTGGAGATGTCTGGCGACGTTCGACGAAGTCTCATTCGTCATCTTCAGGCTGCTTCAGGCTACTTCAGGCTTGGTGTTTCCAGGAGTAGTGTGAGATCTCGCTGTTTCTTCCTTTTACTGCCGGTGGGGTTTGAACTGATTGGGGTGGGGGCTGGGCTGTGTCTTGATTGGGTGGGAGGTGTGTCCTTATTTGGTGGAGGTGTGTTCTGTTCTGATTGTTTGGGGGTTGTGTTCATGTAAGGGTAGGAGGGTTTTAAAGAGGCTAATTGTGCTTTTGCAGTCTGGCTTCTGGTTCTGGGTTGTGCCTCCTCATCAGTTTGTGTTTTGTTCTGTTTTTCTTTGTGGATGTTTGGTGGTGATATTCTGTGTGGCTATTGTGGGTGTGGGCCTGGTGTCATTCAATCATGTTCGGGACGCGTTGTCAATAAGGGCAGGTTTCCAAAAGGCTGGCAGGCGGGAGGTATCGTCCCGCCTGTTCATGCTGTGTGGGGCGTTTTCTATTTCAATTGCTTCTCTGATTATTCGTTGTTGAAATGTTCGGCCTTGGCGATGGTTCTAGTCTTATTGAAATCAATTTTATGTCCTGTGGCTTAAGGTGTTGGACCAGGGAAGAAGTTGGTTCCTCTTTTTTGATTGCATTTTGTGTTCTCAATGCGTGCACTTATTCTTCTGTTGGTTTGTCCAATGTATGTGGTGGGGCAGGTGGGCATGGGATTTCATATACTCTTGATTTTCTAACTCAATTTTGTCTTGGGGTTCTTAGGATGGTGGATATTTTCGGTCTGTGCAGAATTCTGTCTTGATGTTGTGTTTGTGGAGGATTTTGCTGATTCTGTCTGTGGTGCCTTTATGTATGGGAGGAGGGCTTTTCCGTTTTCTTGTTCTCTGTCCTGGACTTTAGTGGGGGTTTCTTTTTGGATTAGGTTGGTGATCTTATTCTTGGAATCCATTGGATGTCAGTACGTTATGAGAGTGTGTAGTTTCGGTTTTTAGGTGTTGTTCATCACTAGGCGTTTTGTTCTGGAGATGAGTGTCTTGGCTACGGAATTGATCTGTGCTGGGTGTGTGTGTGAGAGTGCGTGCAGATAGCGGTGGTGTGTGTTGTCTTCTGGTAGATGGTGTGTCCTAGGGAGCGTTAGATTCCTGTAGACTAAGACGGTCCAGGAAGGGGAGTTGGTTGTTACTTCTGTTTCCATGGTGAACTGTATTAGGGGTTAGGCTGTTGAGGTGTGTAGGAAGTTGTCCAGTTGTTCTTTCCATGTGGCCAGATTATGAAAGTGTCATCTACATATCTGAGCCAGAGTTTGGGTTTGTGATCAGATTTTTCTAGAGCTTGGTTTCGAAGTTTTCCATGTAGAGGTTGGCAATGACAGGTGAGAGGGGTGAATCCATGGGGTGCTCCTTCATTCTGTTTGTATTTTTGGCCATGGTAAATAAAGTATGTGTTGGTAGGCAGTGGCTGGTCAGATCAGGATGTGTTTGGGGGGTTGTATTTGTTTTGGATAGCTGTTAAGGCCTTCTTTGATTGGCACTTGGGTGAAGAGTGATACGACATCAAGCTCACGAGTAGGTCACTGGGCTGTAAGTTTGTTTCTTTATGATCTCTGTGAAGTGGAAAGAGTTTTTTTACAGGTGAGGTGATGGAATCTGCATAGGGCTGTAGTTGTTTGGCAAGAAATTTGGCTAGATTTGTAAAGGTGAGCCTATGGAGCTGACTATTGGTCTAAGTGGAGTTCCTTCTTTGTGTATCTTGGGGAGACCCATAGAGCTTGGGGCATCTGGATGATTTTCTCTGGGAATGATTCTTTGCTGCATCTCTTCACTGATGGGGGAGGCTTTTATTTGGTTCTAGTGGTTTTTTCCAGGTAGGTGGTGGGGTCCGTGTTTAGGGGTTTGTATGTGGAGTCTTGGAGTAGGTTGGTTAATTTGGTTTGGTAGTCAGAAGTGTTCATAACTACCGTGGCATTGCCCTTGGTCTGCTGGTAGGTAAAGAGCCGAGGTGGCGCAGTGGTTAGGGTGCAGTACTGCAGCCACTTCAGCTGACTGCTAGTTCTGCAGCTCGGCGAGTTCAAATCTCACCGCTCAGGGTTGACTCAGCCTTCCATCCTTCGAGGTGGGTAAAATGAGGACCCAGGTTGTGGGGGCAATATGCCGACTCTGTAAACCGCTTAGAGAGGGCTGAAAGCCCTATGAAGCGGTATATAAGTCTAACTGCTATTATGCTGGTGTCTTCTTTCAGATTATGTAGTGCTGTCTGTTCTTCTTTGGGTAAGTTGCTTTTGGGTGGCTTGCTGGTGCAGAGGATGTTGGTGATTTCGGATCTGATTCTGTTAGCGTCGTCAGGGTTGATTTTGGTCAGGGCTGGTTTCAACTCCGTATATAATGGTTTCAGTGGGGATGTATTTGGGGGCGACTGCAAAGTTGAATCCTTTTGAAAGGACATTGGTTTTGGCTTTGGTGAGGATCCTATCTGAGATGTTATGCACTGTTTGTTTTCATGTGCAGCTGTGTGGGGGGATCGTTCTGGCGTTCTTTAGTCTTCGGAGTTGTTGGTGTGTGTTTCTGTCTTGAGGGTGGTCTTTGTTTCAGCTCTCCAGGTGGCAAGTTGTTCAATTTGTCCCAAAGTGTGGGGTGGATCTTGTTGCTGAGTTCGAGGTGAAGAGTGAGGAGATCTTTGTTGATTCGGTCTAGGAGGAATCTTTTCATGTGAAGTTCATTTCTGATTAGGGCCAATTCCTGTTCTTTTCAGGATGCGTTGGTGGCTGCAGAGTTGGAGTGGAATTTCAATTGGAATCGTGTGGGGATTAGGTTTTCATCTCGGCAGTTGCGTAGGAATGCGAGGTCACATAAAATGGAAGCTCTTTGGACTTCACGTTTTTCATAGGTCCTGGTCAGATGATGGGTTTCCTCCCCGTAGAGGTTCGATATTTGTTTTCTGAGGTTTTCGCGGGTGTTAGTATGTAGGTCCTCTAGTTGTTCGGGTTTTCTCCCGAGTAGAATTGGAGATGTCTTGGCGACGTTTCGACGAAGTCTCATTCGTCATCTTCAGGCTGCTTCAGGCTACTTCAGGCTTGGTGTTTCCAGGAGTAGTGTGAGATCTTGGCTGTTTCTTCCTTTTAACTGCCGGTGGGGGTTTGAACTGACACACACACACACATACAGACAGACAGACATAAACACGCTCTGATGCTAAGGTGGTAGACATTCTACTTCCCCTCACAATCTGAAAAGAACTCTGTTCCACTGCTAGTTGCCTCACATTCCATTACCCCAGTTCAAACTGGCAGACATTCCATTTCTTCACTCAGGAGCGGTCTGAGGCTCCTTACAGTACTAAACATCAGTAGCTCACCAAAATGTCTATGCCTTCCACCTATGGAACTGCGTCCAAACTGTTGGGAGAGAGATTCAACTATGAATTTCACTCACCAACCACCACTGAGCCAATGGATTGTGAACCGAATTTTCCTGCATGGTGCCCCAGCCCCTACTCACTTCTTACACTGACCTCCTCAGTTCAGACAAATTTGTTCCTTCTACTGTAACACCAGTTAAATGGAAAAGAGAGAAACATGCCACCAGCACCCTTGGCTTTTTTGGTCTACGTAGCCAGGTTAATAACTTGCATAGCATAGGCTTTCAATTCCTCCCTCAGATGAATTGCTCAGGACCTCCCTGTAAACAACATTCCTGGTTTTGTTCTCTGGCTGGAGGATGATCAGGCTGTCTGGTGACCTGATTCTGGAGCCTGCCATATACAACTGGCCATGGGAAAAACAGTCGCTCCTCAGATGCACACCAGCCACTTTTAAAGTCTGTCCCTGTGCCTTATTGATGGTGATGGCATAGCAACCTTAACAGGAAATTGTAGACATTTTAACTCAAAGTGGTAGTCAGATGGGATGAGAGAAATTCAGCAGATGAAAACAGTTTCTCCCTGATTGACATCTGTGAAATCGTGGCTTCAATTACATGTTTGTACAGAGTCTTCACCAGAAGCCTGGTGCCATTGCACAATTACTGAGGACTTAGATTGCATAACAGCATGATTTGAGCAGCAACCTTGAGGTAGAGGACATGAGATGGGTGAACTCCACAGGGTAATGTACAGCCTCCTCCACCTTAACTGCTCATTAATTTTCAAGCTTTAAATCTCAATTTACCAAGCCAATTTATCAAACATAGTTTATAGCGAAGCACGGATATCCAGCCAGTATAACATATAAGAACAGCTAATTAACGGATCAAAGTAGCATCATTCACAGATACTTTTAATTTGTAAGGATATACAAAAGATATACTAACTTCAATATTTTACTAATAAACATAAAAATACATTATTAATGATTCATTCTAAATTCCTTCATCTCATTCCAGACTCACTGCTCAAGCATCATCAGCACCACTGATTTTGCTGCTGTAGATTATCTTCTACCAATTATAAGCTATTCATAATTTAAAAGTATAACTGGAAAGTATGATTGTCCCATAGATAAAATAGAGTCCAGCACTAACGTTTTCAGAGATTCAATTCTCTCTCTCTCTCTCTCTCTCTCCCTCTGCCCCTCTCTCTATATATTGTTGTTCCATGTATGTTTGTATGTGTAATCATGTAACTTGGACATCATTTAGACTAAGATCAGAAGAGAGTGCTGAATTAATCCAAAAGTCCATTTAGCCTAACAATCTATGTCTACCAGTGGAACAGCTAGATTTTCTAAAATGCTCACAGCCAGATGTGGATTCTAGTTGCCTACCACATTCTGTAACTGTTCATGGAAAAATTAGAACTATTATATTATATATTTTTTTAAATTTAGTCTTTATATTAGAATTCTGGAATAACTGGACATAAGATCTGGCAAAAATTAATGCTATTCTTTCATGCCTAACAGTTGTGAAAAAACATATTCTTAATACATAACTAATTTGATTTTTGTTAACTAAACTCTCTATCACTACATCCTCTGATAATGAATTCCATAATTTAATTGTACTTTAGAAGATGGAGTATTTTTTTATTAACAGCTTAAAAGGTTTTCAATAAACTTTTGTATGAGATGGAATAGAAATTATATGGATGAAAGAGAATATTCCATCTAATAACAAAATGGAAAATTTACAGTACATAAGAATTTAATGAAAATTAAAATATAAATGTACAAAGAAGCCAGCATTAAAAGCCCATCTAAACATTTAGAAAATAGATGGTGGATGAAAATTAATTTAGGTCAATAATATTAATAGTTAAATTTCTTTAAATTTGAAAACTTGCACATATAAAAAAAAATGTTTATATACCTACATCTCTAACTTAACAGCTTTAAATTAAATCAAAGATTCAAGGATTCCTCAAACCTATCTTTTCATACATATGCTTCCTTTTCTTGTATGCATATGAACAGTGTAAAGGATAATACAGGGAAGATAACATCAGTGTAAAGATTTATTGCTGAATAATAAAATCATTTTGGAGAAACATAGGATATATCTAATCCCTTGGTGAGCTCCATGCATCCCCTGGAATATAGAATGTGGCCCTGTAGTTTGTAATATGTCTCACGGGTATTTTTTTTATTACAAGAGAAAGAATGTGAATAAACATTACTCTGATAGAACCTCAAGCATATTTTCATGTTCCTGGCTGAAATTATTTTCCAGGTTATGAGCTTAGTATTTCCACCCACAAATTGTAATAAGACAGGGCTGGAACAGAAAGCAGGACAGATCAAATTTCAAAAGCAATCTGGATTGAGGTTAAACAGTGAGTATTACATTGCTTTTATCAATATGCATCCAACAAAGTTTACCACAATATACTTGTTGTATGCATTTTGTATTTTTCTTTCAAGGCTCAGTGCTTTTTGAGAGAAATTTTACTTTGATGATAAAGCAGCTAGATTATTATATCTGGCAAGAGAAAGCTGTTTACTCAGATTTAGCTTGGAAGACACCATAGCTGTTTTCACTTTTAGTGTCTACCTCAGGGCACAGTAGAAACTGCTGTAGTATACACTATAGACTTCGCAGTTTAAGCACCATTTCACACCCTTGGTTTCGATATTCTTGCTCCAAAATATATTTTGGAGCTTATTGTTATGCTGAATGCTTATAACTTTAGTCAGCCTTGTCCAAATTGGCATACTGATGTGTTGAGATGGCTGCTCTGGGAATTTCTGGTTGACTTTGCTTGTGAGAAACTGGATTAGACATATCAGCTAATTTCACACAATGTAATATCATTAACCAAAACTCCACACTGAACCAGTAAGATTTCACATTCTAACTAATCATCCAATTCCATGATCAAATTATCAATGAATCCTTATTGCAATTTTTGGTTGAGAATAGAGATATGAGACTGATGAAACCAAATGATCGATACCGGACTTCTCTGACTATACAAAAAACAAGTTAGGGGAAAACAAATTTTCTTCTTTTTCTAACAATTCCAGCCAAAACTGCTTTATGAATAATGCCTAAATGAAGTTTTATTTCTTTTTCTCTCTGATATGGTGTGGTGTGTTTGTGATACATTATGAAAATAGATTTGGTAACTTAATTACTGAAAGTCAGCCTATATAATCTTTGACTTTTCTCCAAACTATGAATGATGTTCAAAATATAAATTATATTTCTATTATTATTCCATGATATGGGATCCAGCCATTTAAATGTTCATAAATGTATTAAGAACTGGCTGTTTCAATAGGCTTTTGGAGTCCAAGAGCTTGTTTTGTCTCTCTGGGAGAGTACATGGTTGATTTACAGAGTTTGGGTAGTTATATTGTGAATTTGTTTATTGTTTAACTGTTTTTAATCTTATTACTGTTTGGAAAGTCTGCAGGTTGGTGCTTTCTGACTTTGACTCTCTCTCTCTCTCTCTGTACACTTTTCAAGAATTTTTCAGTTTTTATTTTCCTGACTGGTTAGGAATTATCACTAAGAATGACTTGCAATATTGTTTTTTTTTTAAATCCCATTTTTCTTCGCACCTGTGTTGCAAGTCCCAATGTAAAATCAAGGGTCTTTATTTTTTTCTAGTTGCATCAGTTATAAGAAAAATACTTCTGATCTGTTAAATTATTTTAATTCTGTCTTTTTCTCTTAGCTGGATATAGTTCACTTTCACTGCTATTCTAATTGATGAAAAAAAAGGTTCATTGTATTTTTCTTCCAGAAATTTCTTCCTCAAATTCAGGCATCTTCTTCATGTAGGGCATTAATATTTTATAAATTTAGCACTGACTCATTTGTTCTTTCTATATATGATTTCAATAAAGGGTCTGATCGTTATAAATTCTTGCTTAATTCTTACTATAATTACAATCTTCTTAAACTTGAAGATTTGTCATTTCCACGCATTTCTTTGGGGGACAAAGTACGTTTTCACATTTTGCATCTTGAATTTAGTTACAACTACATTTTGAAAAACCAAGTTGTTTATGTTAGAAACAATGTTCTTTTTAAAGAATTAGTATGTTGCGGCAAAAAGGAATATGATTCTATAGATCTGCTATTGTAGTTGTATAAATTGTAATAAGCAAAGTCTGTATATTGCCAATGTTGTTTAATACATGAGGTTTCCATTCTGTTGCCTTCAGTGTTTTTTGGATCAATGAAGTTGAAAGATCTTGGAAGAAAATTTCCATTTTTATTTTTTTTTGCACTCCCTGGTTTCAATTAACTCTAAAAATGACGCACAAGCTCTGTTTTTAAAGATATGTGACTGAAGCGCCATATAAGGATTTTTTGCTTTTTTTGAAATACATGTGGTTGAAATCTGAGGCCAGACGACTGCCAAATTCTAATATTTGAAAAAGAATATTGGCACAAGAAAATAAGCCATTGTTCAGAATATCATTTTGAGAAGGACTATCATACATAAGGAAGTATTTTTACTTTAGCTCAGCTGTTGAGCAATCCAATTAATCCAATTAAAATTGTAAAAATTGAGGCAAAAATTCTATTATTTATATATTAACTTTAAGGTAATCTTTTAATCTAAAACCATCCATTAATCTGCCTATCTTTTAAAACATAAAAATCTGGAAATATAACTCTTGACTAGAGACACTGTAAGGTCAATTATGGAACCGTACTGAAGAATATTTAAACTGAATGTTGGGGAAAGTGGGGTGGAAAACCTACTAATAGTAAGAGTAGTTCAACAATAGAATCAAATATTCAGAGAGATGCCCGTGAACTTTCCACTGAATATATTCAAACAGATTATAATTATTATTGGGATGATTGGATATGAATTGCTGGTTGGACCAACAGTGAACATTGATTATGCTCTATCAATTTTATTTAACTATTATTTAAATATTAATGAGATTGGCAGTTTTATAAATGATGAATAAATAAAACATGAAGCAAACCAGATATAAAGTGGTGCAAAAAATTGAAGTAAGTTCTACCAAGTAAATGAAGTTGTGAAAATGTAGGTGAATAATCAAAGGGATGGAAAGACCTGATAGAGGGTAAAGGAATTTAAATTCCATAAGAACAAGTTATAAAAATGTTTATAAAATACTTTGAACCTCTTCTATAATGTTACAATTTGTCAAATTATTTATTTTGTGTCATTATAGTGATCAAAGAAGAACTGTCCAAGTACATGAGAGCAAGAACAGAGTTAAAAAACTTCCATAAGGGCTAATCTCAAATTAGCAATTAATAACCTTGATTCCTAGTGTCACCAGAAGCTGCACTAACTTCTTTCATGACCAATAGGTTTGTCACATCATAAACTAACAAATATGTTTTTTTCTTTTGAATTGAATTTTCTTCCTGTTAGATGAGAAAAAGTTGCAAATAACACTCATTAGATTTTGAAAACAAGTGAACCTTTAATAAGATCTATTTCAAAAGTTTTATCTAAGGTTTGATCAGTTAAATGCTATATCTATTTGATGACATTTTATTAAAATATATAGTTACATAAAACAATTAGTGGAAACCAACCATATGTAATTCCATTATTCAACTCTTCCCCCTTTTCTATCTTCTCTGCCACAACCTGGATCTCCCAAATTCTGGAAAGTCCCCAAACTCTGTAATAAATTTTAAATCAACATACAAGACTCTAGGAGCAGAAAGATAGATCATTCCCCTTTCATTGATAAAATATAACAATAAAATGTAAATTTGATTCCCCTATATAATTTGTTTTTATAAACTGTGATAAAAGTTTGCTCCGAAAAAACAGCCAAGAATCTTGTCTGACACAATTTTGTCCATGTTAGATAACAGCATTTACTGGAATTATGAAAATTTCTAGGGATGCAATGGCTCAAAGTGAAAGACACTGGACTTGTTGTCTAGAAAATCAGCAGCCCAGGTTCAAGACCAACGGGTGCAACGGGTGAGCTCCCGCTACTTGCCCCAGCTCCTGCCCACCTAGCAATTCAAAAGCATGTAAAAATGCAAGTGGAAAAATAGGGACCACTTTCTTGGGAAGATAACAGTGTTCTGTGTACCTTCGGCGTTTAGTCATGCCAGCGGAGATGTCTTTGGACAGCGCTGGGTCTTCGGCTTTAAAACGGAGATGAGCACCAACTCCTAAAGTTGAGAATGACTAGCATATATGTGCAAGGGGAACCTTTACCTTAAGCTTACTGTGAGAACAAAATTTGTGCATTTGGCCTGATATTAAAGCTTTAACCTTACTAAGCTTAACCTTAACCTAACCTTTCCCAATGACTGTGTCAGATACTTCCAACATCTTAGAAATTGTCTTCTCATCTCTCTTACCATTTGTAAAATTCTACACAAGATATTTCCACTAGGAGAAAATATCTAATGACAAAACTATTACGATACATATACATATACATATACATACATATACATATACATATACATATACATATACATATACATATACATATACATATACATATACATATACATATACATATACATATACATAGACATATACATATACATATACATATACATATACATATACATATACATATACATATA
This sequence comes from Thamnophis elegans, assembly GCF_009769535.1. NCBI lineage: Eukaryota > Metazoa > Chordata > Lepidosauria > Squamata > Natricidae > Thamnophis > Thamnophis elegans. The sequence continues at coordinate 39,779,019 of NC_045549.1, read as the reverse complement.
CATATACACATACATACATACATACACACACACACACACATATACATACACTTTAAGTATAAATATGTCTGGACTAAATGTTGATGTAATTGTTAAGCCATTAGCCATTTAGTAATAAAACCTACCACTGGCATACAAAGAGAATTTTTTTCACATATACAATTCCTTTAAAATTTTCCTGGATGAATATACATCTCTACACATCCCCATTCCCATTATTTAGTTGTACAGTTTTCCCTTCCCTAGAAGTGTCTTCTCATGTATGTGAAATGTATCAAATAGCAAAATCCATAACTAAGAAACCTAAATTTAAATGATTCATCAAACAACAGGCAGTAAATGTAATCAATTGAATAAATTTCACATTTCTATTCCAGAAAGCCTGTGGATCTTTAATAATGGGCTAATGAGTGTAAATAAAACACATTTTGGTAAATGGTCAGTTTAATTTAGTGTGACAACAACTAGTTTATTGTCATATATTAGATGTGAATGTCAGTATTTTCCATTTAGACAGTTGTGTAACTTACTGAAATGCACACCATGTGTAACCAAACCAATGTCTAAACATTACTGGTAAGACAAATGCACTGTTCCATTTTTGGTGTCTCCTAACACTGATTGGTTTTGTAGGGCCTTCATTTTATGTTCATGTGGTTTTGAAATTTTGGGTCATCTTTCTTATTAGAAACATAAAACTAGATAAATATGAGTTTCATGAAATACTTCTGTTTACTTTAAATGGAAAAAGAAGCAATCAACAAAACATATCAATCTGTGAACACGTATTTCACAATCACATCCAGACATTTTATGTTTTTCCGGAGTTTAGAGAAAACATGAAATGTAAAGTATATCTTCTAAACATATTTACATATGAATTTAATGTGAAGTATGGGTCTTGTTTTCACCATTTAAAGAATGGATAATATTTAGAATGGCAACTGAATTTCCTTCACAATATAAATGCCATATAAAATTTAAAATAGAATTCTTCCCAAATGCGCTATCAGCATCTTTGGGTGAAGCATCTTTTCCAATCAAGTAGGAATAATAAATATAGGAAGAATTATGTATTTTGAAGATATTGTCATATTCTCTTCTTTGAGGAATTTGCCAAGCTACAATCCAAAGTTTATAGGTTCTTGGTATTTAGACAATATTTCAATTGTATAATTTTAATATATTTCATATTTATTTTATAATTCCAATATTTTGGTATATTGTTTGTAATGGGGAGCAACTAGTTTAAAACCTTAATAATATAAAATTAAAGTAAGTCTGAGGAGCAAATACTAAAGAGTCATGAAAAGGCAGTTTCATTCAATTGTTTAATAACAGCGAGGTTAACTAAATAAGTGACAATTACATTTCAAAAGTGACAAAATTAGAAACCAGAAGAATACTGTCGATATAATTTACTTGGACTTCAGTAAGACGTTGATAAAGTAGACCATAAGCTACTACTGGATAAAGTAGAAAAATGTGGGTTAGACAGCATCACCACCAGATGGATTCACAACTGGCTGACCAACTGCACTCAATGTGTAGTCCTCAATGGAACTGCATCTACATGGAGGGAGGTATGCAGTCAGGTACCCCAAGGCTCTGTTTTAGGCCCAGTACTCTTCAACATCTTTCATAAATGATTTGGACGAGGGGATAAACAGGAAACTCATCAAATTTGCAGATGACACCAAGCTGGCAGGAATAGCCAACACTCCAGAAGATAGGCTTAAGATACAGAAGGATCTTGACAATTTGAACATTTGGTGCTATGTAAAATGAAATTCAATGGTGAAGAAAGTAAGGTTCTACATTTAGGCAAGAAAACAAATGCACAGGTACAGTATATGTGATACCTTGCTCAATAGTAGTAACTGTGAGAGGAATCTTGGAATCCTAGTGGACAACCATTTAAATATGAGCCAGCAGTGTGCAGCGGCTGCCAAAAAGCCAACAGAGTTCTAGGCTGTCAGCCTCTGTTTTGCTGCTTGCTTTTCAGCTGCCATTGAAACGGGGAGGGAGGGCATGGTATTTGGGTGAGGGAAATAATCTGTACAGGAGGACTGTTAATTGGGAGTTGTTCTCACCATTCATTTGCGCATGTGGAAGGAGGGGAGTTTCCCGCCAAGGCCAACTGTCCGGCATACCAACCTGATGATGATTTTTGAAGATGTCTCCCACCTGACAGCTGTGGAGATATATGATTGGACTATGTACAGGGGTACCAAGGGGAGGGGAATGAATCATGTATTGATATCTAACTGCTTTCGCGCCTTTTTGCTCAGATCCAGCTTTGCTTAGCTTCTCATTACTTATAATCAGTAAAAGTACTCTTAATTCTGCAAAATGGAGTGAGTGGTTTCTTTCTTGGTTATTAAGTGAAGGAGCCGTGACATAGGCTGTAAAAACAGAGGGATAGAATCAAGATCACATGAAGTGGTATTAACACTTTATAATGCCTTGGTAAGGCCACACTTGGAATACTGCATTCAGTTTTGGTCGCCACAATGTAAAAAAGTTGTGGAGACTCTAGAAAGAGTGCAGAGAAGAGCAACAAAGATGATTAGGGGACTGGAGGCTTAAATATATGAAGAATGGTTGCAGGAACTGGGTATGTCTAGCAATGTTCCCTCTAATTTTTTTTCAGTGTGTGCGGAAAAGTATAGTATTTGAGCAGCACATTTTCATGCCTGAGCACCTGAATTTTTTTCACAGATGTTTCACAGAGCAATTGATTTATAGGATCCGAATTGGAATGGAGAAAAATGGTGTTGTGTGTGAGTGTGTGTGTGTGTGTGTGTGTGTGTTTGAGTGAGCGAAGGATCTAGTAAGGGAACTGCGCCTATTTAGGAAAGAAGGTAAATTATTGCAAACATGATCAATCGAAGATAAGTATGGGGACAGATTGGGCAGTAGAGAGAAAGTGATAAAAGAGTGGGAGAGAGGAAGAAAAAAAGAGAGACAGAAAGAGACAGAGAAGGACAGAGAAAGTGACAGAAGAGTGGGAAAGAAGGAGAGAGAAAGAGAGACAAAGAGAAAGAGGGTGAAAGAGACAGAAAGAGACAAAGAGGAGAGAGAAGGGAGAGGAGAAAGTGACAGAAGAATGGAAAAGAGGGAGAGAGAAAGAGAAGAGAGACAAAGAGAAAGAGGATGAGAGAGACAGAGAGAGAAGAGAGGAAGAGGAAAGAGTAAGAGAGAACATCTCATTTCAACCCTGAGGTGCAAATATTCTCTTTGATTGGTAATTTTATTTGTCCATTTACTATCCAATACTTTCATTTCTCCTTAAATTCATCAAGAATTCCCTCTTTTTATTGAATTTATCACTACCATGAGAACAACTTTTTCAGCATAGCTTTACAGCTATTTAAAATATATAGTAATTTAGGTCAGGTTTTCAGAACATTAGTCTATTTATAAGTCACTAAGTGCAAAGAAACAAATTCAGAAAGTTGGCTTCCCTTTTGTAATTGCCTATTGCCTGCTTAATTTTCTACCTACATTTTTGATAACTGATATTCACGTTTACCCAAAAAGCCCATCATAGAAAGAAACGCTCCCTATGAACTTTGTTGGGTTTCCATGGAATGAAGTTTGATCTTTTTCTCAACCATACAGTAGCATATTCTTTCTAAGGAGGATATAATCAAGATAGTCCATAATTGCCTATCAATCTAACAGTATGGCAATTGACAATCTCTTTATATTTCAACTCTAACTCTTTCAGTCTTAAAGGTTTGGTGAGGAGATATCCAAAAATTCTTTTAAAGAGGAAAAAAATGCTTGCACAATTGCACCCATTGAGACACACAACACACAGAGAAACAAACTTAACAAAGTGCTAAGTCTGCCCACCAACTAACTAACTCACTCTCTCTCTCTCTCTCTCTTTAAGAGAGAGAGAGAGAGAGAATCCCTCCTTCCTTCAGCCCAACACTCTTGCTGGCATCCCGGACGGATGAGAGGGACTGCAGAGGGTCTCCTGGAGTCTAGGGCAGCGAGTCATTTTATGAGAAAGTTGCCTCTTGGAAGGAATGACCCGGATTGGCTCTCGCTTCATCTCTCCTGCTTTGTCTCTCCTGCTTCTTTGCTTCTCCGTTCAGTCTTTGGGCGGCAGTTCGAAAGTGGAAGCTCACACTCTCCCTCCCTCCCCTCCCCTCCCTTCCTCCTCCTCCCTCCCTTCTTCTCTCTCTCTCAAATGGCAAATCCGAGCAGCCGCTGCTGGGAGCCGGTCCCATGCCTTCTCCCAACCCCCACACCCCTTCTCTCAGCTACTTCCTGCCATGATTGCTGTCTCCAGGCTGGCTCTCCCCTCCTATTATCCTGGAAAGCATCTCACAAAAACCACTGGGCAGCAGTTGGAAACTGCTGCATGGTGTTTTTTTGCCACGTGCACAGCCGCTCACCCGAGCACCTTAGAGGGAACAGTGATGTCTAGTTAATGAAAAGAACTAGGGGAGACATGGTAGCAGTGTTCCAATATCTCAAGGGTTGCCACAAATAAGAGGGAAACAAGCTATTCTACAAAGCACCTGAGGGTAGAACAAGAACCAATAGGAGGAAATTAATCAAGGAGAGAAGCAACTTAGAACTGAGGAGAAATTACCTGATAGTTAGAACAATTAATCAGTGGAACAACTTGTCTCCAGAAGTTGTGAATGCTCCAACACTGAAAGTTTTAAGAAGATGTTGGAAAACCATTTGTCTAAATTGGTGTAGGGTTTCCTGCCTAAGCAGGGGGTTGGACTAGAAGACCGCCAAAGTCCCTTCCAACTCTGTTATTCTATTCTAAATAATTATGATCGGAAGTAGAGTTTGTTGAATCAGCCAGAGTCCTGATAATATGGATACAGGAAATAAAAATTACACTGAATACAACAAAGTATAAAGACTCTTTAAGAGCATACAACAATAGAGTGATAATCCAAATTTTCACTAGTCTTTTTTTTTTTTATTAAAAAAAATTTAATTTTTAATTTAAAACAAATACAACATCCTTTTTTACATGCTATAGAAATTGTATCAGTCGGTCACAAATAAACTTTGGTACATCTCCTCCACAGTCAACGAACATAACTCCTGTTAACTCAAGTGTTTTTAACTCAGATATTCATACATATCACCATCGTCATATATCCATTTTCATTTGACTGTAATTATTATTTAAAATATTATTAATAATAATAATACTCTTAAAAAATACATGCCCACACTAGTGGAAAAAAGAAAATCCCCCCCAAAAAACCCCAACAAAAAGAAAAAAACAAAAAACAAAAAAGACAAAGGAACAAAAAAACCAAACAAAGCAGGGAAGAAAAAACAAAAAACAAAACAAAGAAAAGACAACAACACAGGTATATATTATATATATTTATAAAAAATGTATATCAGCTGGTTACAACATGTTTTGGTGCATCTCTTCCATTAATTCATATTAATTCAAAAATCTTAACTCAAATGTTTACCATATTACCATCATTATACCTCCACTTTTAGTTAACTACAATTATCCTTCAAACATCCTTCAACCTTAACTATGCCAAAGATTTAGTCCATAACCACATGCTGACATTTCATTTACTTGTTTGTAAAATCCTCTGTTAACATCAAATCCTCATATCCTATTTAGCTGAGCATTCATAATATTTAATACCAAAAAGTCCATCTTCCATGCAGTATGTTCTATTATCATTCTCCCTTCTTTATGTAGTTATATCATATATCATAACATTTTCCCCATATTAATTAATATTTAACTGTATATATTTTATTTTATTTTTAATAGTAGTAATTATTGTAATTAATAACCTTTATATATAGTCCAAAAGTATTTCTAACCTTCCTTTCTCATATCCAATTATTATTTATCATATCAACTCCACATTATATACATTACTATCAATATCAGTTATTATTCAGCTATATCTATTACAAATAAGAGTAATTAGATTTAGCTAATTTTAAATTGTATTCTTCCATCTGTCAGCCTATGTCTCTCCAATAACAAAACCTTCTCAGCCCTATTGCCATTCTTCGAATAAATTTACCAAATGTTTTTATAAGCAAGTCCAAACAGGAATATCTTCGCACCTTTTTGCTCAGAATGTCTCTGATGAAATAGTAGTTTTGTCCCAAGCTTATTAAACTTTTCAAATTGACTTTAATTCTTGAAGGTGGAATTATGGAATCTGCCAATGATGTTTCATAAAGTGTAGTTTCTTTAGCTCTCCCCCTTTCCAGCATAGCATTTCTTCCTTCCTCCGAGATAAAACAGACGTCATTTCTCACATTTTCCATTTGTATTTCAGGAACATTCTAGCTAAAAGTTTCTATAAGCATCCCCACCATGAGAATTCAGCATTCTCATCTTTTCCTTCAAGTTTTAATGTCAAATAATCCAATTTTTTTTCAAATCTTTGATAAGAATCAAACAGTTTTCGAAATGCAGAAAAGAGTGTATGAAGCGAGTCCTTGGAAATATAATTCGACGCCATGTTGTGTCGTAGTTACAGACTCTAAGATAGCAAGTAAAAAAACACGCTGGGAGCTGTGCGATCTTATCTGATCTTAGACTAACACAGCCAAGCAATAAAAGTGTCAGATCATTAGTTTTACAACCCACTTAGAAAGAGTCAGGGGGAGATGTTGAAGAGTTCCTTAAAGCGTTTAAGAAATAGAATAACCACCAGCCATAAATCCATTAAAAGAAAAAAAACCAATTCGCCGCTAGATTCTTCTGTTCTTTGGTTCCAATTCGCTTAAATTTTAGTACGGACCGTCTCTCTTTGAGTAATAAAATCAGCTTACCAGTTGAGTCCATTCATACCATTCTTAGGGGCAACCTGCAGTTTCAGTTAGCATACAGCTAATCCAGAGAGGAATTGGCAGGAGGGTTAATTCCACCCCCCCCAGAGACTTGCGATCGTCTCTGAGGTCACTGGATCTCCCCTCACCTTTCACTGTCTTCTACGGGACAGCTAGGGTCCAAAGACCCGTCCAAATTCCTTCGGAATAGGGGCATTTCAGGAATAGCCTGAAACTCCGTCTTCTCACTGCTAAGCCCCGCCTTCTTCTCCCAAATTTTCACTAGTCTTAAATGACCAGCATAACACTGAATATCAGTTGCACCTTTTATCAGAAATTAAAATATTTGGATGTTCTAGCTTTCTGATTATGTTCATGAATACATGTCTTTTCCATCTCCCTATTCTCAAATGCTTTCCAGCTGCTGTTGTCCTATGTGGAAATATTTTTCAAATCAGGCATGAGGAAGAAATAATAAAGAAGTAATAGAGAATGAGACTCAGTTATGGATAGATAAAGAATAAGTTATCACTGGTGGACATGAAGTTTGGGGTTTGAACTTAATGAACACAAATCAGGTTAAAAGAGACAAATGCTTGATACACATAGCCATATTTTAACATCTTCTCTATATAACGCTCAGGAAAAAATATTATCTATTTATTGCTTGCTTGCAGCTAGATTCCTCTTAATTATGTAAACTATGTAGAGTTCTTTAGAGCAATGGAGCAAAAGAAAAGATTTGCTAGACATTAAGAATTAAGCAACAGACATAGAGAAAATACAATTAAGGTGAAAACACATTACTATACTTACTGTGTGCCAGTTATACAGGGTACTTTTTATTTCTGCTATTGAATGTAAAGTGAACTGCAATAGATCAATGGCAGTTGATTCAATGGAATTTGTCCTGTGGGTATATCGGATAAGTTAGCCTAAGCTCAAAGAAGTAATGCAATGAGTTTGCAATTTGCTCTATGATAAAACCGCTGAAATGTGTCAAAACATATACAGATTTAAGAAAGATGGATGCATACTGTCTAATTAGTTATTGTGAGCCTGAACATTACAAATGGGGAGACTAGAAGTAGCAATCTTCTGTATAGCCATAATCAGTTCTTTGATGTAGTACAGGGCTGTCAAACTCATGGCCTATGGGCCAGGTGCTGCCAAGCCCATGCCAGGTTAGTGAAGAGGAAAAAATCCTAATAGGTCACGTGATGCCGCCATGATGACGCGAGTTTAATACAACCTGTTACTAGACTTGAAACCTGTAGCCTGAATATGGAGTGAAGGGAGGGTATCTTACATAACATACCATATTCATGTTCATCTGATCTGGCAAAGTGAGCTGCAATTCACAAAACTTTTTTTCATAAGGTATACCAGACTTCTGGTAAATTAACAGTATGGATATTATGTACTTCTTTAAGAAGAATGTGTGTCAATAAAGTATAAGTCCCACTGAATTCAGAAGCACTCTTACGAGTAAGTAAATATACATTTTCAATCTAGGTTTTTCAGAAAATGCTATTGGAGTTAGACCTTTAAATTATGCATGTCAGCATGCAACCACAGTCGTGCTCCGCATAGTCAGTACCCATGGGATTAATTGCCAATGAACAAATGTAAATTATTATTGAATGGGAATGGCTTTTTCCTTTGCTAAGCAAGACTTGGCCTTCCTAGTTAGGCTTTTAGAATCTGGATTCCTTTCTGGTCATGGCAAGTGCTTCCAACTATTCTGTGCACATTGGCATTACCCAGAGACAATTCCAGGAAAAAGAAACCTCAAACAAGTAAATGGCACAACAGTCTTTAGTTTCAGCAAAAAAAAAAACCTCCTGAATGTTCTCTCATTTAGCAGTTTTAGAAGCTCAAAACAGAAGAGAAGGAAGTTGGAGAATGATGTTACATATTGATTCTATTGAAATTTTCCAAGTTGGCCTTCTTCATTTTACGTATAACTAGCAATTCCTTTTGGTTGAGGTCTCCTTGGCATCCTGTTATTTTATGATAACTGCCCAATAGTTAAAAAGCAGAGCAAAGAAAAAATACTGCTTTCTGACCCAGAGAGCATAAGGGTCAGAATGTTGTATGGAGTATCCACAAAAACAGAGAACATTTACTCAACCCCTCAGAAACCTTTCAAAGATAACCCACATAATTTTCATTGCCAATCTTGAAATGTTCAGAGCTCTGTTTCCAGCTGACAAAGACCACAAAAACTGCTTGAAAACTCATTCACATTCTTGTATGCTATGTTCATGGTGATTTATAATAAATTGGACTGGCCACTGTAAATGGAGCTGCAAAACCACATGGCACTTTTCCTTTTGGCAGTTTGAAATGACTGGTGAAGTCGTAGCTTGGCAGTTGATTTTCTGTGGATAGGAACAGCACCCTGGAGTTGGGAGAAAGGGTAAGGCAAGAATACCTACCTGTGGAGGGAAAGGCTCATTGACAAGCCTTATAGAGATTCAGCATTCCTACTGCAAAACTGCTTTCCCAGGAATTCATTCTCTACCACAGCTGATCCCAATGATAAGTGAAGGTCTGTGAGCAAAGAACTGATCCAGGAACAATACAAAGTACCATATCCCTGTGAGAAAAGGTGAATATGACTTACTTCTGCCAAAGACCAAGTTTTTGATGTAAGTTCTTATTTGTAGTGGAAGGATTTATAATAAGCAATGCACATGAATACCATTCAACCTAGGGAGGAGAAAATAGCAAAGGCAGGTCAAACTTAGTGCTAATTCAGACTTCATTTTCAGCAAGCACGTTTCTCACAGAGTGAGTAGAATCCTGAGACAACTCAAGAATAGTGTTTAAAGAAGATTCCTTATTTGCTCCCTCTACTAGTATTATTAGTTTCACTCGAGCATTGGTTCATTTCACAGGAAACTCTTTGACACTGTGTCAAACCTTTTAATGACAGGCATGTTGATATATAAGTATTTTGCCAGCTTGTGGCAGAGATTGTGCATTAAGCTCCCAACAGATTTCATAGCAATACAGTAATAGCATCAAGGTTTGGCTGGGATTTATTGCTTCACAGTCAACATTTACCAAAATAATGCATATAATAGTTGCATATCAAAAAGGAATCAAATTCTTTTAACAAAACTTTCATTTATAAAGTATAATATTTACTTTCTAATATTATTTTTATGTTGTTGCCTTTATATGGATTCGTCCATATGAAGGAAACTACTAAAAGTCACCTTATATGAATTTGATTAATAAATCAATCAATAAATGTTAAGGAACAAAAATAAGGTGTTTTTTTTTAATTTTCAAAAATGTTCTCAGATAATTAAACAATGTAATTTAAAATAGTATGCATTAAAAGGGTTTGTATTTTAGGAGAAATAAATATACTACTTTAATGTTTTTAAAAAAACCTCAATGAAATATTTTTATAGAATACTACAATGAATAGAAAATTGGATTTTTTGGGGGACGTAAGCTTCTGAAATATATTGATCATTGATGCAAGATTATTTTTAATTGTTTTATAGTGTAGGTTGGATTTTGTGTTAACATAAAGTACGGAGAAAGAAGTCAAGGATAAAAGAAAAAAGCACAGGATATAAAAATGGTCATGTCACTTTTTCAGAGCCGTTGTAATTTTGAATTGTCACTAAATGAACTATTGTGAGTCATGGACTGCTAAAAGTTGAAAATTCATGCAGGCTATGTCAGTCATTTATTTTACATTTTCAGATTTTTACATTGCTTAATCCTTCAGTTTAGTGTAATATATCTATTCCAATGTAATATATGTTCCCTTGCTATGGGACTGACTACCTTTCCCAGTTTCTTGAGATTATATCTGTGCTTTGTCAGAATTTATTTAAAGTTTGGAAAGATAATACCCTAAATTATGTGCTAAGGTCACAAAGTTCATGCAACACAAACACATTAAAAAGTAATGTGTATTTTAAGTAGATTTAACTTTTTAGTAGGCTTTTGCTTAGTCAGGACTGTACAAACAACTTCAAAGTGAAGTAATAAATCAATTTTTCTGGACCGTCCTTTTCCATAAACCATACTGGTCATAATAATATTCTTCTAGTTTAAATTTCAACTAGGGGAAAAAATTAATGAGTCACAGCCAATTTACTTAACCAAGCAGCTAAAAATATATCTTGGAAATGTAATTAATTGCTTTATGTTTACACTTAAAAAGTAATTTAATGGTCATCATAATAATGTTAGGTGACAAAATTCTTTACGGAAAAACGCACAATGAAAAGTTTAAAAAATGATACCACAATAACAGGATCTTGAAAAAACTGGTGAAAGCAACTATCTTTGGATAGTGTATCCATTATTTCTCCAATACAGATATTCTGTTTTTATACTTGTATTACTTACCACAATTGTATGTCCTCATAGGTATATTTCTTATTCCAATAAGATTCCTAAGACTTAACCATAAAGTTTTTTCTGCATTTACAGAAACTCTGTACAAGCTTTATGACCATATATACAGTAGATAATGTATTATCACTTTTTTCATTGCAGTTTGCATTCTATGTTAAAGAATTTTCAAATAATAATAGAATTATCCTTTTTGTCTTAGGGAATGGTAATTAGGAAATGTTTAAATAAATGGGATAGCAACATGTGAATCAAGTGAAACCAGACTATTCTTTTTACTGCATACTTGATTCAAGGAGTCAAATATAAGTTATAAATCATTTTACATTAGAGAAACAGACATCTTTAAAATCGCACAATTATTTTTATTCTCTTTAAGACAAGCTATAAAACCACCATTTTCTATGAGTACCTCCTAATCATAAAGTGTATGGACCAGAAAGAATATCATTTGCTGAGTTGCTACCTTGTTCCTGTGAAAAGGCCATGGAAAGTCTGTAACAAAACATTTATTTTGCTTGAAGTCCTACATACTGTTTCAAAAATTTTGATATGAAAGGACCAGGAAATAGCTCTGCCTGAGATACTGATCTCAGTTTTTGTCTGACAATAATCATGTGGCCATGTGACTGAGTGGGAGTGGCTTGACAGTCATGTGACTGGGTGGACATGGCCAACTTGTAAAATGTGGTGAAACTCACTTAACAACGGTCTTGCTTAGCAACCAAATATTGGCTCAGAAACTCTGGCATTTGAAGCATGCAAGTCTTAAAGCTGTCAAGTTACAAGGCCCTTGCACCCTAACCCTTTAGGAAAAAACCCTAGGGGTGTTCAAACTTGACAGCTTTAAGACTTGTAGACTTCAACTTCCAGAATTCCTCCTCCAGTCATGTTGGCTCAGGAACTCTGGCATTTAATTTTAAAGATTGAGTGGATGGATACGCAGGAGCCATGGATAGCCAGAAAGATGATCTTTATTGTTACAGAAGTAAGATAACAACGATTCAAGGTTTCACAAGACACGCCCAGTATTTATAGTAATTGTAACAATCACATTAACCAATCAGGGGCCGGGTACTCCACAGCAGCTGCTGATGCAGTACCTCGGCCAATCAGGGAAGATTAGCTGTTAGGGAAGGCTAGCAACAGCCTCTGCTATATCCTAGCCAATCAAGGCTAAGCAGAGCTGTTGCTGGCCTGTTTGCAAGTCACAGAATACATAACACCCCTTCCCCCCAGTTCTGCGCATGCTTGGCTAAGGAGCTTTGAACGTTCCAGAACATTGTAAGAACATTAACTCATTTTAGTCAGTTTGTCTGTGTGTTACATTTGCGTGTGTGTGTGTAACATTTTAGAACTAGATTACCCAGAAGCAATTCACTTCTGCTTGTTATTACGAAAAAAATCACAAAGATCAAGCCCCAGGAGTATTCTGGGATCTGTAGTTTAGAGAAGACTGTATGACAACTCCATTTTCACTTCTCCTTTCATGTACAGTCAAAACTTCTCCTTTCCCCCAGTTAATTCACATTTCCTGTACAGTTAAAACTTCTCCTTTCCCCCAGCTAATGCACATCTCAGTACAGTTAAATTCATTCACTTCTCCTTCCCCCCCAGTTAATTCATTCACTTCTCATTGCATTAACTCATTTTAGCAAGTTTCTCATTTACATTCCCTCATTTTTAGCATGTTTCTCAGTTACATTCCCCCCAGTTAAGTACAATTACTCAATTTCACTTCTTTCTTTTTCCCCCCCTCCATGTTCTACGCATGCCCACAAACCCTCATTGAAAATCTCCCGGTCCTGGGCTGGAGAGCTACACGGGGCTTGTGGATTAGCTTGTGGATTAGCTTTTGCTCGGAGGTCTGTGAGCGGGGAGCAGAGGCAGGCTTTGCGTGGAGGTCTGTGAGCGGGAAGAGCCGGCACTGATGGCCTGGGGTGACAGGCAGGACAGGAGGGAATGGCAGCTTCTTCTCGAAGGCAGTGGCTCCTCGCAGTGGAGGCAGGCAGACTTCGCTGAAGGCAAGGCAGGCAGTGGTACGGCGGCGGCTTCGCTGAGGCAAGGCAAGCAGTGGACGGCGGCGGCTTCGCTGAAGGCAAGGCAGGCAGCGGGACGGCGGCTCTTGGGAGGCCGGTTTCGCAAGAAGGCGTCACTAGCTGGCGGGGCAAGCTTCGCAGGCGGTGAGGGCGTGGAGAGACTGGAGGAAGGAGGACGCGGCGGCTTCGGGCCGACCTGTGGCTCCTCGGCTTCTCATTGAGAGGCACGGCGGCAGCGCTGGCCTTCCTGTTCTCGCTGGGAGGCAGGCATCGCCGAGAGACAGGGAGGGGTAGCCAGGTGGAGAGGCGTTGGCTCCAGCAGCTGAGAGGGGAGGCCGGCAGTAGAGGGAGGAGGCAGACGGTGGAGACAGAAGGCAGGCAGATGGTGGCCTGGTTTCTCAGGCTGCTCGCGGCGTCGGGAACAGCAAGACTTCGGCAACATGTAAAGGCAGCTCTTCGGAAAACAGCGAGGATTTGCAGGCAGGCTGCGGAGGCAAGGCGTTGAGCTCTTCGCGGCAGGAAGGGTTGGCTCGAACGGGAAGCAGCAGGCGGCTTCTGAGCGGAAGGTTAGAGTTGCTCCTTGGTAGGCAGACTTCGCAGGCAGGCTGAGTGGCCAGATCGCGAAGCAGTTCGTGCTATCGGGACAGCTGGCTGGATCCGTGAGGTGCACGGAAAACCCAACGACTTCAGGCCCAGACAGTTCCGGCTGAGGTTGGCTGGATACTGCGGTAGCTGGGCGCATGCTGGCCTTGGGTTCCGGCAGGTCCTTCACGGGCTCTTCTCCGCGGTTGAGCCTCACGGTCCATTGCTCGTCCTTGCGCATCGGCGGCGCTCCGTCCGGGGTGAGCGTGGGACACCCCCTCGGGCGGACGGAGGCCGCGTCTGATCGATGCCAAGTTGGCGGAGACGCTGGCAGGCTCCAACGGCGGTGGCTACGGCTGCTGCTGCTGCTGGAAGGTAGCCTCTGGAGTTGTGCGAAGGTAGCTCGGGTAGCCTCTGGAGTTGTGCAAGGTAGAGGTGGCTGCGACTGGCTGTTCTTTCTTATTCCAGGCCCTGCGGGAATCGCGTATCCCATCCTCGTCGCCAGTTTTAAAGATTGAGTGGATGGATACGCAGGAGCCATGGATAGCCAGAAAGATGATCTTTATTGTTACAGAAGTAAGATAACAACGATTCAAGGTTTCACAAGACACGCCCAGTATTTATAGTAATTGTAACAATCACATTAACCAATCAGGGGCCGGGTACTCCACAGCAGCTGCTGATGCAGTACCTCGGCCAATCAGGGAAGATTAGCTGTTAGGGAAGGCTAGCAACAGCCTCTGCTACATCCTAGCCAATCAAGGCTAAGCAGAGCTGTTGCTGGCCCGTTTGCAAGTCTCAGAATACATAACATTTAAAGTGTGCGAGTCTTAAAGCTGTCAAGTTACAAGACCCTTGCACCCCTAACCCTTTAGAAAAGAAACCCAGGGGTGTTCAAACTTGTCAGCTTTAAGACTTGTGGGTTCAACTCCCAGAATTCCTCCTCTTGCTCTTCATCTTGATGATGTGCGGACGGGTGGAGGGGAGGGAGCTGGAACCGGTTCTAAACGGCACGGTAGATTGTGGAACCTCTTCTATAGAAGAGGTTAGAACTTGCAGGAACCCACCCCTGACAATAATGTAAGGTTTTTTTTTCCCTACATTCAGAAACGTCCTATGATGAAATTGTTCATTTTATGATGAGCTAACGTAAATATATTCATTTATGTTAAAGAAAATCACATTACCTCTGTTCCAAATATCTCATAGTCCCTAAAAGGGGAGATAGATACTGTATGTGTGAAACTGAATAGGAGTAATTATTTACTAATTATTTCTCATTTCTGTGTTTTGCATATTGTTTCTTAGTTCAAAAGGAAACAGCATGAAGGTGTGTGTATGTGTGTGTATGTATTTATGTATATTTCACACAGTTGTTACAATTGATGTCTAGGTAAGACAACTGCCCTGTATTAAAAGCTTAGGATCTTCTGAATTGGCCTCCACTACTCAAATAGTTCTCCTGTATGATTGGACAGAATAATATTATTTAATATGATTCCCATAAGCAAAACTGCTAAGTGTTTGGGAGGGGTAGAGTTGGTATTTTTTCCTGTCTTTGCAGTTCTCATCTACATTTTTCAAGTCTAACCAAGGACCTTTTATTTCCAAGTTAAAATAACATTATTTTTCACTTGATAATATGGACACAGAGGTTATTTAAAACAATTAGGTCTGTATGTGACTTGTGAATTAAGACTGTCTAAGTTGCTTAGATATTGCCATTTCTTGTGATGAAAACATGCTAAAGGCATTTTGGATCTTTTTATCCCAGCAACTGGGGACATTAATGTTATTATACTTTTATGATTTGATTTCTGCCAACACTATTGATTTGAGAAATAACACATAGTTATTGTTTAAGGAAGGCTTTATTTCAGAAGAATCAGCTCAGAGCAACTAGTCTTTTGTGTGCTTTTCTATGCTATCAGCTGATGTGTGCTTGCCAACTTTTATATTATAGATAGAAGAAAACAGGAAAAGAAACAATGTTCTGGTTTATCTTAAACAGTAGTCCAACTAGGAAAATAATTGGATAGTTCTAATTTCTGTTGCATAAAACAAAATGGAAATTTGCTCACAGCACTACCGTGAATCTCTTACAAATAGTTGAGCAAGCAAAGAAGAGTTGCCTAGACACCCTAAAGGAATGCTACCATTTGGTAACTTGTACAATTTATTAGACCTTATTTTTATTCCTAATATTCACCATGAACTGTGAAGCTGATTGGCTGAGCTGGGTATTCTAATCTGGAACTCTGAGATATTTTCAGATTTTGGTATGCTGTTACTAAACATTTAATAAGCAGTAGAATACTTTTTGATGCATATAAATACTAGAAAAGTAGTCTCTATTCTTTGTTTAGTTAACAGAGCTTGTACTTCAAGACTTGATTTCCTTTTTTAAAATATCAGATTTATGTAATCCTGGACTAGAAAATGCATTGTCCAAATTCAGTAACCTTAGCTAAATATTCCCACTTTGATGACCCTTCACAGAGGTAAATTCAACCCTCCCAATTCTTACTAATCATCATACAGCCTGGGAAATTTTGGGGTTTAAATCCACACATCTCAAGAACTCTAAACTAGAAATGTTAATCTAGAATCTAGATTCATTGAATCTCCATACAACCTGTTCTGACATACTACAGTTAGATTTTTTTAGCTCATTTAATTAATCTAATTTTCTGGATTCACATAGCATACTTTATCATAAAGTAGGAATGGGGTTCCTATAGTAGTCATATAATACAATAACCTAAAATGCATTAGAGTATTAGAAGATTGATCTGCCATGCAATCACAGACCATGACCTTTGAAAAAGATTGTGTATCATTTCTATAAATATTTTATTAGAGTCATTCAAGACAGGGAAAGATAACTATAAAACAAACTTTAAAGAAACTTTTAAAAGTTCCCCAGAATCACTGGGAGTTGGGTGGCACACAAATTTTAGTAATAGTAATAATAATCCATAATCAATTTGCAAAGTCATAAATTGGGCTATCTTTCAAGAACCACAGACTATGACCTATACAGACACAGATCTCAAACTAAGGGCTTATAATGGAATAACAGAGTTAAAGGGACCATGGAGGTCTTCTAGTCCAACCCCCTACAAAAGCAGGAGACCTATACAATTCTGGACAAATGGCTGTCTAATGTCTTCTTTAAAACTTTCAGGGATAAAGCACCCACAATACAAGAAGACAACCTATTCCACTGGTTAACTGTTTTCACTGTCAGGAAATTTCTCCTTAATTCTAGGTTGCTTCTCTCCTTGATTAGTTTCCATCCATTGCTATTTTTCCTGCCATCTGGTGCTTCAGAAGGCTTCCTTTAGTATTTAGATTGAGTGAGTTGATCGAAGTAGTGTTTACTAGCTTTAATATGTCCCAATTGACTTTAATATTTCATCAGTGAGTTAAAAGTTATTTACTTGTAAAGCTAGACTGCTGCAAAGAAAAAGAAATATTAAGCTGATATTTCTAATGGAAATATCAGTTTAATGATATTGTTTGAAATGAAAATGGTAGAAAGCTGAAGTCCAGTGCTGTGTGATGACCCAGGGCACAGCACAGAGATAACACAAACAGCTGGCAGTTCACATCACCCCTTTATTGCTCTAAATCTCCCCAAATGCTCCCACTTTTCTGGCAAGTCCCAGAGCAGAGTGAGAACAAACCCCAACACAAACCTCAAGCAGCCTTTGGCTGCAATTAGTCCAGCCCAGGGCTGCCTGCACGGCGATAAATCCCAAGTGTATTTGGCAAAACAAGAGCCAAGCAAGGAGCAAAAGATTCAGAAAATTAGTCCAGAATGCCAACAAAGAATGCAAGAACTCTTGTCGACTCACAATACTTCAGGAACTCAGCATTTGTTCCTGACAAATGTCCCTCCCCACTGCATCTCCTTAAGTCCCATTCCCCTAGTGTGCCTGGTGAACCTGGGTGGAGCACTCTTCTTGTGAGTAGCCTGCTCTAATCAAGCCTTACCTGCCCTCTTTGAGCCCTTGCATCAGGAGGGAGTAGTTCTTGCTCCTCGTCTGAGCTCTGTCTCTCCTCCCTCTCCTCTTACTAATTCCGAAAAGCCTTGCCTGGACTGACTTTGCCTTCCCCAGTTTCTTCCAAAGCCAACAGAGCTTCCTTTCACTTGCTGTCACTTCTTGTTCCAGCTCATCTTCTGCCACAGATTCAGATTCTGACGGGGGCATGACAGCTATATTTGGAAATATGGCTTAGCTGATCAGAATCAAGATAAGAAGTAGTCAAAAATCAACCTTATCCGCTTGCATTATGATAAACAATATTATGTGATTAGCCATAATAACAATCAGTGTGTGGATAGGTGACCCTCCTAATAGCTATTTGTATCCTATCAGCATTCCAAATATATTACCAGTATATGACAGTAAATTGGATATATAAAAATAAAGTAATAGGCATGATGTAAAAAAGTGAACTTGGGAAAATAAAATAAAAAATGAGCAGATGTTGAATTGTTTGGATTGAAGACCAGCACAAAAGACATTAACAAAGTTTGGTCTCGTAGACAGAATGAATGAAGGTCAAATTGCCAAGCAAATA
The DNA here is from genome assembly GCF_009769535.1 of Thamnophis elegans. Lineage (NCBI taxonomy): Eukaryota > Metazoa > Chordata > Lepidosauria > Squamata > Natricidae > Thamnophis > Thamnophis elegans. The sequence goes on along the minus strand of NC_045549.1, from coordinate 39,760,609 downwards.
TATGAATAAGTGAGTTGGAAACAAATAGAAGACGAGAATGAAGTGGCTCTTTGAAATTTATGATATTGTCAAAAAGAAAGTGAGAGGTTTAAAGAACAACAGTATATGAAGTAAATATTGGCATAATGGACGTAAGTGGCTTTCAAAATAGAAAATGTGAACAAGTGTAGTGAATGGTTCTTTTGTAAGCAAAATTTAGTTGTACTTTTTCTTACTTCATATCATTCTTTGGCTCACTATTATTTTCTCCTTTCTGCATTTTGCAGATCATTACTAATTTTGCAAAGGAATAGAATAAAATGGTAAGTAGAGATTAGAGATTTGTCAGTTTGACATTTGTTCATGTTTGCTGTTATTGCTAATATATTTTACCATAAATAACATACAGGTATCAAGTCCATGTAGTTATAAAGGAATTAGCTGATATAGTGGCTGTAATACAGGTATGATTATATAAAAACAAAAAGTCACTGTCTTCTAAACAATCAAATTAAAACAGGTACTAAATTTAATTTGCAAATGAATAAACCATCTATAAACTACAAATCATTTTCTACATCTTTACCGTTGATTTAAATGTTTTATTTCAAAATATTTGTTTTTACTGTAAAAGCATCACTGCTCATATTTATTTTCAAACTTAACCATTGCTACGAAAAGAAAAGGAGAAATGAAATGCACTCAAATAATGTAAATATTCTTGTCTTTCCTTAAATTTGCTTATATTCATGTAGGTGAAATTAAAATTCGTCCACAAATTCATTATTCTGGCATTTAATCATATGGAAAATGTGGTTATTTAATTAAAACAAATAACATCAGTGGGATATCCCCTAGGATTGAAACTGAGGGAAAATAATCTATTCCATCAGGTTTCCATTTTGAAAATATATTAATATTAGACCACAAGGCCAATTTACAATGCTGTAATCTGATGCTGAAACAATTTAAATTGAGGAAGCCAAAACGTTTACTGTTCTGTTTCAGTTTCTTCATCAGGCCCTTGTCAGAGTATAATGTAACTTAGCAAAATTTTATTTAAAAAAATACTTTGAAAAAGGCAAACATGGCAGTACATTTTATTACGTATGTACTTAACAAAATGCTTTACCATTACTTTACATTACTTTTAAAAAAATCCAGAATAATATTGAATGGCAAAATTATTGTAATGATGAAAAGAAAGATCATATATACATTTTATTAGCATCTTAAGAAATAATATTTCTTTTAAAGTCTAAAAATCATTCTCCGTGTGAATGGCTGAGTTTCTGTGGTCTCAAAAACTAGAAGAGCACAAACTACTGCTCGACAATCTCAGCATAATTGCTTTCATATACTTGTTGAAAAAAATGCCCCAGTGTCAAAAACCTACATTCATATACATGGACTATATCCACTTGTGACTTGGCCTTAGCAGAACTCACTGTTGGTCATTCTCCAGTTATTGCAACATTCCAAACTTTGGGATTTCTGGGGATTGGGATGGGATAAGTTTTGTTTCTCTTATTAGCTTGTAAAAAAAACACTGAGCTCATGAATCTAGTGGATTCAAGGACTTGTCTAAAAAGTAAGATTCCACATTTAGGCAAGAAAAACCAAATTCACAGGTATAGAATAGATGGCTCAATAGTAGTAACTGTGAGAAAGATCTTGGAGTCCTAGTGGACAATCACTTAAATATGAGCCAGAAATGTCCAGCAGCTGCTAAAAATGTCCTAGGCTGCATTAACAGAGGGATAGAATCAAAATCATGTGAAATGTTACTACCATTTTATAATGCCCTGGTAAGACTACACTTGGGATATTGCATCCAGATTGGGTCATCACGATATAAAAAAAGCTGTTGAGACTCAGAGTGCAGAGAAGAGCACAAATATGATTAGGGGCTGGAGGCTACAACCTTACAAAAGAACAGTTGCAGGAATTGGAAATGTGGTACATTAATGAAGTACTAGTGAGCGATATATGTTCCAATATTTAGGAAACTGCCATAAAGAGGGAGTCAACCTATTTTCCAAAACACCTGAAGGTAGAACAAGAAGCAATGAATGGAAATTAATCAAGGAGACAAGCAACTGGAAACTAAGGATAAATTTCTTGACAGAACAATTAATCAATGAATGACTTTCTCCAGAGATTGTGGAGCAAGTAAAAGTAAAAACACTGCAGAAGTAAAAATTACTGCAGGTTTTTAAGAAGAGTTTGGACAACCATTTGTATACATCCTGCTTGAGCAAGGGATTGGACTAGAAGACCTCCAATATCCCTTCCAACTCTGTTATTCTGTTATCTTATTTATTTAGCATCTTTTACTATTTTTTCAATGCGAAGTACCCGTGGTTCGTCCATGAGGCCAATGTTGAGAAAAGACACGGACACGATCTTTCTCGGGATGGAGTGACCCAGATTGGACCCTGGGAGCCCCTTTTATTGAGATAGGACAAAGGCAGGAGGAGCAATAGCATGTGATTAAAACAGCCTGTAAAACTACAATTGCTAATCTACTGCTCAGGGAAGTTCTGTCTATATATGGTCATATCCTGGAGTCGTTGGATAAGGCACATCTAGAGTGAACTATCAGGATTAGATATACTGGGGGCGGGAGACAGAGGTCAGCAAATAGTAAAAAAACAAAAAAAACTAAGTGGGATCAGTGGGTCCTGTTTAACTAGGTCACATAAACATGGTAAATGCATTATTTATATCTGCAGGATGCATGGAAAACAGGGTTAATAGCGATGAATTATTAAGTTGATGATGCCTATGAATATCCCTTGTTTTGGTAACTGTTACTTGCTTTTAATTTACTTGACAATATTTAACTGAGCTAAATCATTGTAAAAGGAAATTCTACAGTTCCTAAAAGCAAAGTTCCTAAATCAGATTTTGAAATTCCCTGGTCTTTTAAGGAAAAGTTCTAAGGTTTATAATAATTTCATAGGAATAATATCCCCACAGGAGTCTCTGCCTCTTCCCCCGAAGAGCATACCGCATCGTGCAAAGCTTTAAGAAATTCCCCGGGGATCCCCATCCGGCTTTTAGCCAGAAAAAGTTTTTTTCCTTCTCTCAAGTCGCGCAACAGTTCTCAGCAAAGCGCCTCAAAGTTACAGGTTGCTTTAAATCGCCTTTCCGCCGCTTGTCCGCGGACAGGACCGGCAGCCTATTTCTGCGTAGCCTCAATTTCACTCTTACATATCCCGCGTTTACAAGATTTTCTCCGGAGCTGATCACACTGATCCAACCTGACAGCAAGCTCCGCCAAGCTCAAGGAGGGATAGCCTGGCACCTAATACTTGCAGGACAAACTGGTGGAATCCCGGACATGACTTTCCACTGCAAAAAAACCATTCTCCAAAGCCAGAGCACCGGGAAACCTTTCGCAACAGGCAGCAAACAACTAAATACTTTCACTCCTTGGAGCGTTCGCAACTTCACTACTTCCAATTTCTCGGCCTGGGAGGCTCACCAGGCTCCGCCTACCCCAGGCCCCCATTGGTCCAGCAGGCCGAAGAATGCACACACACACACACACATACACACACACAGGCAGATGTCACACAAGGGCCCTTCAAAGACTAAACGGTTTTTTTTTTACTGGTGGGGAATTAAAACTTCCCTTTTCCTCAATGGGAAATCATATTCAGACAAAGAAAATTATTAAAAATATCCTTTCCTTTCTGAAGCCTGGCTCTTTCTCTGCACCTATATTGGAAGGGGAGAATAGGGGAAATGCAAGCAGCGAGGCCAGCCTGCCCCCTTCTTGTCTCCCACCCACCCCCTTCCCAATGGGACAAGAAGGTGGAGGGCTGGTCTTGCAAATGGGGATCAGCGCACTCGCCGCCTCCCCCTCCCCCAGGAGGAGCTCTGCAGCAGGACAGACAAATGGAGGGGGAGATCACCCCTTCCTCCTCTGAGCCCCCAAACCCCATCTTCCCTGGCCTGCAGCCCTGCGCCCAGTCTCCTTTGGGTTTGGGGGTAATCCGAATGGGTGGAGCAGGGGATCCCCGGGGCGGAGGCCTCCCGGTGCAATGGTCTTCTGCAGCTCCGGAGCGAACCTTTGCCTTCGTCGCCCAGGATTGCAAGGCTGGAGGCCTCGACAGCAGCCACCCCCACCCCCAGCCGGCCAACCCTCACCCGTACCATGAGCAGCGGGACCAGCGCAGTTCCTCTCCTCCCTGGCGCCATCCTGTGGGCATGCGAGCGCTGGGTGCAAGCGCTGAATGGCCGGCCGGCCGACCCGGAAGGCTGCCGGCAGGGCTCGGCCGCCATTCAGGGACACATGTTTCGCTGAATGGCGGCCGAGGGCCACGCTAAACTGCCGGCATGACTTTGAAGTGCCGGCTTGCCTTCCGTGCGGGCCGACGTGGAAGGCAAGCCAGCACTTCAAAGTCATGCCAGCACTTTAGCGTGCCCCTTGGCCACCATTCAGCAAAACATGTTTTGCTGAATGGTGGCCGAGTTCTAAACTGCCGGCATGACTTTGAAGTGCCGGCTTGCCTTCCACGCGGGCCAACGTGGAAGGCAAGCCAGCACTTCAAAGTCATGCTGGCATTTTAGCGTGCCGGCAGGCAGGGCTGGAGCGAGCGAGCGAGAGTGCTCCGTCCCGGTGAGTGCATGAGCGGAGCACTTTTCCATCGCTCCTGTGCCTGGAGAGCTCTGTCTGCATATGAGCCCGGGATCCACCACTTGCGCTCCCTTGCTCTGCCCCGCCACCCGCCTTCCCTATCTAGGGGCTCCTCCAGCAGAAGTAGCAGAGTCACGTCGAGCGCCGCTCTGCCTTCCTCCGCGCTCTTCCCGCCCGGACGCCCAAAGCCTCCCAGCCTGCCTGGCCCGGGGCGAGTCAGCTGCAGTGCAGCGGGTGGCGATCCCACCACCATCCGCCCGCTCACTCGCCCCGCCCGTCACTTACTCTGAGTTCAGAGAAGAAGCGGCGGCCCCAGGTGGCTCTTTTCGTGGAGGCTTTCCCACGGCTTGTCCGGAAGTGGGGCTGGAAAGGTGAGCTCACTCTCCCGCCCATCCGCCCACTCACTTGCTACGCTCCCCCGCCCATGCAAGCAGCAGCGGATGGGCGGGGGAGCGAGTCGAAGAAGGCGTCAAAATTAAGCGGGATCTTTTGGGAATGGCCCGGGACGCGGGAAAAAATTATGAGAAGGCGTGCCTGTCCCGCTAAATGCGGGCCGTCAAGGGAGCGCAAGTGGTGGATCCCGGGCTCATATGCAGACAGAGCTCTCCAGGCACAGGAGCGATGGAAAAGTGCTCCGCTCATGCACTCACCAGGACGGAGCACGCTCGCTCGCTCGCTCCAGCCCTGCCTGCCGGCACGCTAAAATGCCAGCATGACTTTGAAGTGCTGGCTTGCCTTCCACGTTGGCCCGCGTGGAAGGCAAGCCGGCACTTCAAAGTCATGCCGGCAGTTTATAATTGGGTAGAGAATGTCTATTAGGATACAGGTTTAGTTGTAGCCAAGTCATATGCAGCATCTTCTCTTAATGGTAAGAAAACTGCCTTCAACTGATTCCGAGAATTGGCTCAGATTGGATCCATATATGCCTAGGAATAATCAGAAATTTTTATATTTTTATTATTAGATTTATAGTCCACATTTATTTTTTACAACTCAAAGTGGAATAAATACTATTCCTGCCTCCTATTATACATACAGTAACAATCCTATAAGGTGACTAGATCTGAGAAATATTTCTTTGCCCAAATCACCCAGTCAAATTTCAAGCCTAAGGGCCTAGAAATCATAATCTCCAATATTTTTCCAATGCTTTCAACACATTAATCAGTATACCACACTGAATTATAAGAGACAAGGTTACATTTTTCAGAAGACTTTTTTGATATTTTCTTTTACATTTTTATTAACATAAAAGTTAAGAATTCAGAAGAATTTTCAATATGTATTCATAATTCTATGGTTTGTACATCCTTTTCTTAACCTATATGCAAGTTACTATAAAGGACACAAATCATTGGTAACTTGTTATGGAAGTAGGGGAAGATATATCATTAAGAGACCATCTGCCTTGTACAAATGGTCATGAAATATCTCCAGTTTCTTTGCTAACAAATAAGCTAGAGAATTTTGAAAACAGGGTTCCACATTCTGGCTATGTTATGCTTTTATTTATTTGCAAAGCAATCATTCTCTGTACTTATTCTTTCCTAAATTCAGGAATCAAGAGTTTCATTTTTTGTAATATAATGTTATATAGATAAAGACAAGTAAAGAACACTTGTCAGTCAAATGTGATACAATTCATGAAAAGAAACAAGAGGAAATATGAATGTACAGGAATAAAAACAGGCTTGTACTGACTAAATGCAAAATATGCAATCAAAATATAAATATTTCTTTACCACAAGGCAGATGTAATTCAGTACATACCTTCTTAGCAAAAGAAAGAATCACAGCTTTTGGAAATTCAGTGTGAGTTTATATATATATATATATATATATATATATATATATATATATATATATATATATATATATATATATATATATATATACAGATACAGATACAGATACAGATACAGATACAGATACAGATACAGATACAGATACAGATACAGATACAGATACAGATACAGATACAGATACAGATACAGATACAGATACAGATACAGATAGATAGCTAGATAGCTAGATAGCTAGATAGCTAGATAGCTAGATGATAGATAGATAGATAGATAGATAGATAGATAGATAGAGATAGATAGAGATAGAGATAGAGATAGAGATAGAGATAGAGATAGAGATAGAGATAGATAGATAGATAGATAGATAGATGATAGATAGATAGATAGATAGATAGATAGATAGATAGATAGATAGATAGATAGATAGATAGATATATATATATATATATATATATATATATATATATATATATATATATATATATATATATATATATATAATTGGCCATTGGGGAGATAAAAACCCCTCAACAATAGCTCCTCCTCTGAATAAAGAAAGAAAACCAACAGCTTAGCAAGCCCCTGGCAAAGCAAAACAGAATCTGTTTTAAAGTCTGGAATAGCAGATGGTAAACAAAAAAAAAAGGAAACATGATGAAACTTGAAGCAAATCCATGTTCACAAGGGATCAGATGAGGGTTCAGAGTTTGCATGCTGAAAATTCCCCTTTCAGTCTTACATCAAAAGTCTAGGTGGTAATTAAAAAAAAATGTTTTGCAGATAGTTTTAAGGCTAAACCGTTAGACTCATGCCTTTGAAATTTACAAGTGACATGCAAGAGAAACTAAAGGACTTATTAAATAATGAACACAACACAGAAAATTACTATTCACTTCCAACTGTAACAGGATAGTAAGACCAATTGTACAGTCCAAGTCAGTGTATGTTATGTTAGCTTCATATTGGTTCTGATTACTACATATCAATTTGAAGATCAACACAGCAATTATTAGTATAGAAATGAAGAATTTGACTCAAAAAGTTCAGAAGCTCTGTTTTCTCTGGCAGAGGGTTGCAGGAAGTCATTGCAACTGAAAATGAAGGTCAGGAGCCCATTTTTGCTGGCAAAACACTCTGGCCAGCACAAATGAAATTCCCAGACAGCTACAGGAGATGGTCACAGCCAAAAATGGGGCTTGGCAGGGCACACGCACTCCCCAAGCTCCATTTTCACTGGCAGAGGACTTCAGGATGCCGTTGCAGCCCAAAATGGAGTTTGGGAGACCATTTTCACTGGCACAGCACTCGGGCCAACCACAGGTGTCCCTGATATGAGTGACTTTAAGCTGGTCACACCCACCCTAACCACACCTACCCCAGCCCCAGCAATTGTATAATATGACAATTATACAATTTACATTTTGATGGGCAACCTAGATCAAATTCAAAAGAATAGTTGTCAACCGAGTCACCATGCCTGTATAGTCAAGAAAAATACATTATTGTGATAAATTAATTTTCTAAAATTAATTAATTTTAATTAATTAATGGATTTAATTACTATATGCCATGCTATAGTATATACTATTACAAATAGATTTGGCTTTGATGAGAGCTCTCCTTGGAAGCTCTATTAAGATAAATGTTGAAAAACTTCCCTTAAACTATTCATGTCAAAAGAGTCTTTGTTTTGAAAGGTACCATTGCTGTGAATCAATGAAGCACTAAATGAAGATATTAGAATTGAATTGTTTATTCAAGGACAGCTGACAATAATGTTATTGTCTAGCTAGCCAGCTAGCCAAACTTTTTTTCTATTGTTTTCTTCATGGATTTCAAAATTTGGGTTCCATTGACGTACATTTTTTTATTTTTGTCAATACTTCACCTATTATATCCTTCCATGTGTTTTCTTTTTAAATTCACCAGAATTACGTTTACAAAATTCCTTAAAAAGTGAAACTCATAAACTATTCATCTCTCCATATACTTTTAAAATAATATGGATTCCCATCCTTAGTATAGCTTCTGTGCTTTTAAAACAAATATTTACAGACAAATGTAAGACGTAAGAAAAGAGAATTATTGTTAGATCGGGTAATGGAAAGGCACACTCAGGCTAAGGCAACAACAGTTCTTTATTGTAGATTTAGATTTAGATTTAATGAGCATTTATATGCCGCCCTTTTCCCTGAGGGGACTCAGGGCGGCTTACAACAATGGGGGGAAGGGAGTGCAAGACAAGACTTAAAAGAAAAAAAAATGTGAATAAAAAAATTAACCATAAAAACACAACATTCACTCAACATTCGGGCGGGGTGAGAATAAATCCTATCCCCAGGCCTGACGGGATAGCCAGATCTTGAGGGCTGTGCGGAAGGCCTGGACTGTGGTGAGGCTACGGATCTCCACGGGGAGGTTGTTCCATAGCGTCGGAGCTGCAACTGAGAAGCTCTCCTCCGTGTAGTCGCCAGTCGGCACTGACTGGCGGATGGAATTCGGAGGAGGCCTACCCTGTGCGATCTGATGGGACGCAGGGAGGTAATTGGCAGGAGGCGGTCTCTCAGATAGCCAGATCCACTACCATGGAGCGCTTTATAGGTGGTAAGTAAGACCTTGAAGTGCACCCGACGATCAACAGGTAGCCAGCGCAGCTCACGGAGGATCGGTGTTATATGGGCGAACCGTGGTGCGCCCATGATCACTCGCGCGGCCCGCGTTCTGAACTAGCTGAAGTCGCCGGATGCTCTTCAAGGGCAGCCCCATGTAGAGCACATTGCAGTATTCCAGCCTAGAGATCACAAGGGCTCGAGTGACTGTTGTGAGAGTCTCCCGGTTCAGGTAGGGCCGCAACTGGCGCACCAGGTGAACCTGGGCAAATGCCCCCTGGTCACAGCCGACAAATGGTGGTCAAAACTCAGCTGTGGATCCAGGAGGACTCCCAAGTTGCGGACCCTGTCTGAGGGTATAAATTTTGCCCCCCCAGCCTGATTGATGGAACGTTAGCCGAATTTTTGGGAGGAAAACACAACAGCCACTCGGTCTTTTCCGGGTTGAGCACCAGTTTGTTAGCTCTCATCCAGTCTTTAACAGCCTCAAGGCCCCGGTTCATCACATCCACCGCTTCATTGAGTTGGCACGGGGCGGACAGATACAGCTGTGTATCGTCCGCATATTGGTGGTACTTAATCCCGTGCCTCCGAATGATCTCGCCCAGCGGTTTCATGTAGATGTTAAATAGCAGGGGGGACAGGACCGAGCCCTGCGGCACCCCACAGGTTAGGGGCCTCGGGGACGATCTCTCCCTCCCCACCAACACCGACTGCGACCTGTCCGAGAGGTAGGAGGAGAACCACTGTAAAACAGTGCCGCCCACCCCCACCTCCCGCAGTCGTCGCAGAAGGATACCATGGTCGATGGTATCGAAAGCCGCTGAGAGGTCAAGGAGAACCAGGATGGACGCATAGCCTCCATCTCTGGCTCTCCAGAGATCATCGGTCAATGCGACCAAAGCGGTTTCAGTGCTGTAACCGGGCCTGAAGCCAGACTGGAAGGGGTCAAGATAGTTAGCTTCCTCCAAGGTACGCTGAAGCTGTAAGGCCACCACCTTCTCAACAACCTTCCCCACAAAGGGGAGGTTGGAGACTGGACGATAGTTATTAAGAACTGCTGGATCCAAGGACGGTTTCTTCAGGAGGGGCCTCACCACCGCCACCTTAAGCGCGGTGGGGAGGTGTCCCTCCCGAAGAGAGGCGGTAACAACCGCCTGGATCCAGCCTCGTGTCACCTCTCTGCTGTTGGCAGTCAGCCAAGAGGGACACGGGTCCAGTATGCAGGTGGAGGAACTCACAGCTCGCATAGCCTTGTCCACATCCCCGGAGGCAACATCCTGAAACTCAACCCAGAGATGGTCTACCAAGTCATTCCCTTGTGTCTCGGCTGGATCTGCGGGGGTGGAGTCCAGTTCCGATCGAAACCGAGCAATTTTGTCCGCCAAGAACTGACCATACTCCTCAGCCTTACCCTGCAGGGGGTTCCCCGTCTCCCTCCTATTTAGGAGGGAGCAGGTTATCCTGAACAGGGCGGCTGGGCGGGCCTCGGCGGACGCTACCAAGGAGGCAATGTGTGATCTTTTGGCGGTTCTCAATGCCCGAATATACTCCTTGGTGCAAGCTGTCAACAGTGCTCGGCTCGATACGGACCTATCGGACCTCCACAGGTGCTCTAGGCGTCTCCTCCGGCGCTTTATCTCGCGGAGCTCCTCGGTGAACCAAGGGGGTCTCCGCGAGCCGCTGACCCGGAGGGGCCGTAGTGGCGCAATTCGGTCCAGAGACTCTGATGCCGCCGAGTGCCAGGCCGCAGCAAGAGTCTCCGCCGAACTGTGGGCGAGAGCATCTGGAATGACCCCAAGCTCCGTCTGGAACCTAACAGGGTCCATCAGTCGCCTGGGGCGGAACCACCTGGTCGGTTCCTCCTCCCCACAGTGGGGGTTTGGCCTCCGGAAGTCTAGCCTCAGTAGGTAGTGGTCTGACCACGACAGGGGAATGATCTCATTTCCCCTCAGACCAAGATCATAACTCCACTGCTCCGAGAGGAATACGAGGTCGAGTGTGTGCCCCGCTGAGTGGGTAGGGCCTCGAATTACCTGGGTCAGGCCCATGGCTGTCATGGAAGCCATGAACTCCTGTGCTCCGTCAGAGTGTTCACCGAGCGAAGGCAGATTGAAGTCCCCCAGAACCATTAGTCTAGGGAACTCAATTGCTAGCTCGGCTACTGACTCGAGAAGCGCAGGGAGGGCCGCTGCAACGCAGTTGGGAGGCAGGTACGTTAGCAGCAAACCCGCTTGACCCTTGAGGTCCAACTTCACTAGTAGGACTCACACCCGGCAAGCTCCGGAGCAGGGATCCTACGAGGAGCTAAAGACTCCCGGACTACAATAGCCACACCGCCACCCCTTCCCTGGGCTCTCGGCTGGTGAAGCACCTGAAACCCGTCTGGGCACAGCTCTACGAGGGGACTCCTCCTCCGTGCCCAGCCATGTCTCAGTAATACATGCCAGGTCTGCCCCCTCGTCTACAATCAAGTCCCGGACGAGGGGAGCCTTATGAATAACAGACCTGGCATTTAGCGACAGCAGCCTGAGACCAGGGTCCTGATTGCTCACGCCATCTGACCTTGGAGTGGGACTCATAGGGCCGGAAGGAGGGATCTCTGCAATATAGCGAACCCTCCTTCCCCGGTAATGGCCAGCCCTAAAGTCCCCGCCGTATCTGCCTCTCCCTGTTATGACCGCAATGCTCCGACTCTCTCCCGTGGGCATAATTCCCCCAACCACCCCAGTGGCCCCCGCTTGCCCCGCCAGGTCCTCCGAATCAGGCATACTCAAACACTCACACAAACAGTCCCACAATATAGTTAAAACACAAAAGAATACAGCAATAATAATACTAAAAGTGAGTCTTTCATACTAACACATTCAATCCCACGCACTCAACATACCCGCTTAAAATTGCGCAACACAGAATTTAAAATTATGAGTTCCAGAAGAGCCAGCCTCCCTTCCTCCAGTTCCAGAGAAATCCGAGGCCAAAGTCCAAGGTCCGTATTCTGTAGAATAGTTGTAGATGGAGGGGGGGCAAAGCGCAGGCCCCAGGTATTAGCAAGCACCAGCTTTGCAATCTCACACCCTCCAAGTCCAGATAAAGGATGGAATAATAAACAATAACGGTCCATAGGAGATAAAACGGTAGTATGCAGGGGGGTATCTTATCCTCCCCTCTCCTGAAGTCCTGGAACGGCCAGAGTCTAGATGTCCAAAGTCTACAAATGACTGGAACCAGTTAAAAGGGGGAAGGGGGGGGTGCCAGCTTAGTGCCCAGTTTTTAAAACGCCAAGTTCCTGTCCCTGAAGCTGCCATCCTCTATCACTCCTTTCCCCAAACCAAATGCACCATAAGTATATATACCATAAGATGTCAAATGTTAAACAGATGGTCGTTGTTCACATTAGGTGTTCCAAAGTAGCAGTGGTAGCAAGTGGTGGAGGAGGGTAGTTGTTCCAGGCCAATGCCGATGGTCGCAGGCCAGGCAGTAAAGCTCGTATTAAATAAGATAAATAGGCAGGCAAGCATGGCTCCGCAGTAGCAGGGGCAGACAGGGAAAGAGATTGTCCGAGACACGGGAGGGTAAAAGGAGAGGCTCCAACGGTGAGAGAGGTAGGCACCAAAATACAAGATAGGGGAGGGGCGGGCGTTCAGGCGAGCTATGATGGTAGTGGCTAAATCGCCACTTAGTTCGCTCGCTCAAGCCACGATAATTTCCTCCTCTTTACCGCGATGGTGGTGGTAATAATGAAGATGGTAATTGCCAATTTCAAATCCCCCAAGCTCACCGTTCCTTCTTCTAGCTGTAGGTGAAAGTCCAGGGTTCCTCTCCAAGCCCCACGCTGTTTAGATCTAAGAAGAACAGCGGGGGAGACCCAATCGTGAGAGCGAGAAGCTCAGGCAGCCATTTTCCATCCAATTCCCCGCTGCCACCATTCCGCTGCTCTGGGGCACCTTCCAGGACCAGGGCTCACCCGATCGTGCAGGCGACCACCGGGGGCATCTAAGGGCACCAAGGTATCTAAGATGTTAAAGGACGCCGATCGTCCGTGCATCGCCGCCGTCGCCGCCCTCGCTCGATGGTTCAGCTGTTAGACTGCTCAGCTGTTAGGCGCAGTGGAGGCTGAAACAAGCCTTCAGGAGCGATGTTTTTTTTTTGAAATTCCGTCCGGTCCTTCAATGCTGGAGGTCTTAGACTCACCCGAGGCTCTTTCTGGAAACTTTGCGGACCGTTTGGAAGGCTACTCGGTACTTTTTCGCCAGATTACAGAGAGCGAAAAAGCCCGGCCGCCATTCCAAACCCGCACATGCGCATTAACTGTGAGAGGGATTCTGGAGTCTTAGTGGAGAACAGAACAAGTACAGAACAAGTATGTACAAACCAGCGAAGGTTGAGTCTGACAGCAGCCCTTTTATAGGGAGCTGTCAGACCCTTTGACCAATGAGATTAAACCTCTGTTCCCACCGGAACAGAGGACCTTGGTGGAAACCATTATAAATGTAGCTAGTATCTAACACCCCTCCCTCTTAGATGGAATCATCCTACTGGTAACATAGTCACGCAGGTAGGTGGGTTTTTGGTAGCTCTGCCAGACCTGCAGACCTAATGAACTGGTGTCTCGGGGGTAGGGTCTGCAAGAAGTTCTGGCAGTGAGCATCGGCATGCTTTTTACTGCGGCAAATGCAGCTGCCTCGGCTATGCCCCAGGACCACTTCATGATCTTCAGCAGGAGACGATGTAGGGCTCATCAATGGTGGCTCTGTTTAAGAAAGACGCTGTAGAAATTAAGGAGCCCAAGGAATGCCTGCAGCTCAGTTTGATTGCAAGGTGTAGGGGCGTCCTGGATTGCTTGAATTATTTTAGTGGTCCGGTGAATCCCAGAGTCGTCGATTAGGTACCCTAAGAATTCAACCCTTGGCACGTTAATTTGGCATTTTCTTTTTTGAGACGGAGGGCTTTGTCTCGAATTCTGGTCAAAACAGTTTGCAAACGTTTGAAAAGTTGCGCCTCATTTGCAGCCAATACCAAGTTGTCATCAAAATAGGAGACGAGTCTTGGAATCCCCTGCAAAAGCCATTACATGATGCTTTGGAACAGTCCATGCCATGTCCAATTTAGCGAATACTTTGCCGGAACCTAAAGAATGTAATAAATGCTGTACAATGGGTACAGGGTAAGTGCTTTGTTGTAACGCTTTATTGATTGTGCATTTGTAGTCCGCACAGATGTGGACAGACCCGTCAGATTTTACAGGTGTCACTATAGAGGTCTCCCAGCATGCGTGATCACACGGCTGTAGGATTCCCTGGCCTACAAGCTTGTCAATTTCCAGATCAATTTTAGGGTGCAGAGCGAAAGGTATTCTCCTGGGTTTTAGCTTTATGGGGGCTATGTTGGGGTTGAAATTAAAAGAAATTGGAATCCCCACATACTTACCCAGACTGGTGCCAAAGACGTCCTTGAACTTCTTAAAAATTGCTTTGGTGCTCTCGTCTTTCAAGGCATTGATACCGGTCACTTCTAGGCCCAGGGATTCGAACCAGTCAAGCCCAAGGAGGCTCTGCAGGTTGCCGCTGACCACCATCACTGGGAATTGGCCGCTGTAGCTTTTGAATTGCACCCGGAAGGTGCCCTGGCCCACGATGGGGACTTGGTTTCCCTGGTAATCGAGAAGGCGGATGTCAGGGGTGCATAGATGCTGCTTCTTCAGGCTAGGGATAGCCCGCTTGAGTGCAGACCATAGCATAATGGTCAGTGATGACCCTGTGTTGATCTCCATCTCGCATGGAGAGCCCTTGATGAGGACTGTGACCTTCAGCTTTTTTGGCCCCCTATTGCGGACTTGGCCAATTGATGTGTGGTAGGTGGCTCTTGTGTCACCCTCTGAACACCATGGTGGCTTCTGCCATGACCCTTGGTTGGGCCTCTGCTGGCAGTTAGGTTGTCTACATGGCTGTCATGTCGTTGTGGGGTGCTTGCTTCTGCAAACCTTAGCAATGTGCCCCTTTTGTTCGCAGCACTGGTAGATAGTGTCACGGAAACAGTAAGATGATATGGCATGGTCTCCTCCACAACTTTGCAAGGCAGGAAACGCTGTTCGAATTTGCACGGTGGCTTGGCGTGGCTACTGCGCATGCGGCAGCTGTCATCTTCTTTACCTTCTGAACTCTCAGCCTCTGCAGCCACGCAATGTATGTGTGTGCTCTTTCGCATGTCTTGTGCAGTGCTTTGGTGCTGCAGGGTTTCTGTAGACTTAACGGCCGATTCTGATGCCCTGGCTTCGTCCAAGGCAATTTGTAGAGTGAGGTTAGATTTGGCAAGTAACCTCCTCTGTATATTAATGTCCCGCACACCACATATGATGCGGTCAAGAATAAGTTTGTCTAGGTCTCGGAACTCACAGTACGCTGCGGTCTTTTGTAGCGCCACAACGTACTCGTTGATTGATTCGCCTTCCTTCTAGTTGCGAATATTAAATTCGTGCCGGCGGACATGCTTAGATGGCTTGGGAGCATAGTGAGTCCTCAGCATCTGTTGGAGCACTGACCCAGCAACTGATAGTAGCAGCGTTGGTTCAGAGAGGTCTTTGACAGTTTCAAACACTTCCCATCCACAGTAACCGAGAAACATGTTCTTCTTGCGGCCTTCAGAAAGGCCCATGAGGTTATTGGCTTCGAGAAGCAGTCAAACCTCAGCATATACGAGTCCCAGTGCTCGGTGACTAGGTCGTACAGAGTCGGTGGGGCATGCATGGCCATTTTGTGTTCTGAGGGCATTTTGAGTTTGCCACTCAAAAATGGCTGCTCGAAGCCGCGCTGAGCTCCGGCCTGGATTTACTTGCTGGATTGCTATGCTCTTTTTGGTTCTCCTAGTTGCCTTCCAATTCCATCCTCATCGCCAGTGTTAGATCGGGTAATATAAAGGCACACTCAGGATCTTTATTGTAACAGAACAAGTATGTACAACCCAGCGAAGGTTGAGTCTCCCTTTTATAGGGAGCTGTCAGACCCTTCGACCAATGAGATTAAACGGCGGGAACAGAGGACCTTGGTGGAAACCATTATAACTGTAGCTAGTATCTAACAATTATAAATTGTAATGTAATTCAAAATTAACTATATATTAAATGCACTTATGTCTTAACAATTTTCAGTTGGGTTCAACTGTCATCAAGGACTCTGGAACCCCAGTTACAGTCAATCAGAATAGACTGCAGTCCTACGAACATAGACAGTGCCCTGTGGGAGCCTCAAATTGTATTATGTCTACAAAATCAGGAATTGCTTCTGTCTGATAGCTACATTTTAAAATAAATATAGAAAAATGAACTCTACTCAATTGCAGTCAGTATAATAAGTGACTTCCTTTGTTTAATTTAATTACACTAAGGAAATGAGTGATCATGACCCTGTTTTACATTATTAATTCACTCATATTTCTGATTGCTTGTCTTGGATGTAGTCTAATGTGTAGAATTAAAGCTTGCAAGTAATACTTCATTAAGCCACATGCTTCTATTCTTAGTCATCAATTGAATTAAGAAAGAGTACCATCCTGTTCATAAAATTATTAGAACATTTTTTACATCGGAACCATAGACCATTTGACAATCACTTATTTCTGTAAGCAAGATGTTACAATACTAGTTCTCTTGGACCATTGCTGTTTTCAGTCATTAATGATTCATGGTATTCTTGCACTGAAATTGAAAATTATACTTAAAATGGAAAGCTTAACAAAAACTTATATTATCGCTTTACATCTATATTATGCTGAGTGGTATAAATGTTTCTTTGATTGCTTATTGTTGGCAGGGCGATGGCATCATTGTTTCACTCTTTGTATATTGCGGCCTTATCAAGTAAATAAATAAATAAAACTAAATTGCATTTATAAACTAAATGTTCTTGTTTTCCTATATTTCTGTTTTGTTTTGTATTGTGAATTTTGTTTAACTAGAAGCCTATATAAAGGGAGGTATGTAATGTGTTCTGAAAATATTTCCAGTTGAACAGTGATTATAAACAGTACATTCAGTAAAGCCATCATGATTCATTGCTTATACAGGGACTTATTCTCTATAAATCCATCTTCTTCCAAATGAAATTCTTCATACTCTAAACTCTATTTTAATGTTTTATTTCAAAATTTACTTCTTCTCAACCCATTCTACATCCAGGCCAGAGTTCTGGGAAAAGAAAACACCATCCTGGAAGAAGGATGCAACCATTGGTTTTATATGAAAAGGTACAGAAGGTTACAGAAGCTCTTTTCTGTGAGGACACACCCCTGCGCTTCTGACTCCAAATATGATGAAGGCTGTAAAGAATCCTGCTCAGAAGCTGTATGTATATTCAGAAGCTACTTACTGTACACATAGTAATTCCTCATAACGTTGTGTGCTTTTTCTTCCAGAACCTCAGTACAAACATGTCAGTCTAGAGTATATTCTAAATATTTTTCTTGTCTTGTTTATTGTTATTTATTTTCATTATTTCTTCTTCTACAAGCAAATGAATGAGCACTTTGACTTCCATCCTTCAACTTTCCTCACAGTAATTTCTATCTCATGCTGTGGGTTGAGTTGGGTTGAGAAAAAGTGACCATACTAGTCATTCAATCAACTCCAGGGCTACAAATGGACTCGAACCTTGGTTCCTTGTCTAAACCAGCATCTTAATCACTATTCCACATCTATATTTAATTACTGGGGAAAAAAACCTAATGCCACCAACAAAGAGTTTGCTAATTTTCTGTAAATGAGAATATTTTTACACTGATTATGGCAATAAGCTCTGCAGAATTGAGAACTCTTAATGCAGTTTGATATCATAAGATTATTTTTATACAGACATACACATGCAGAAATAAATCTACAGACACACACAGAAAAAAAGAATAATCTCATCCTTTCCTTTGGAAAGTAACATATATTAATTGAATGTGGCAAAAAGTTAAGCTAAGTTACATTATGTTATATTATAAACAAATTGTCCATACTACAAATAAGAGAAATAAAAACAATAATAAAAGTAACTCATTATCATCATAAAAATCATTATTAATTTAAAATCAAAATAATACATAGATAATTCCTACAGACCTATCCTAAATGTATTTTAAAAGTCTCCACAATAACTCTATTTTAATTTGCTTATGAAAGGCCAGCAAGGTCAGGGAAAGTCTAGCCTCTGGTGGAAAATTAGTCCATTGGATGGGGAAGAAGCATTTCCTCATAACCCCAATCTCCTTGATTTCACCATTGTGAGGAATTATCAACAATGAGATTATCATAGTAAATAGAATAATTGTTTTGCAATTAGAAAATAATAAAAACTGGAAAAGATATATTACAGGAGAAAAGTTTACATTACCCATATATTGTAGGTATTAAATTATCTTATCTAAGTGTTTTAGGGAAGACTGTTTAGAGCAGTGATAGTTAATCTTTTGGCGCTAACTGCCAAAACTTGAGCACATGAATGCCAGAACCCGGAAGAGAGCAGCTGGCGACGGCAGGTATGCCCACAGAGAGGGCTCTACCTGCCACCTTTGACATGTGTGCCATAGGTTCACCATCACAGGTTTAGAGTAATCTATTTGAGATGCGGAATACACCTTGTGATGGCAATGGAAGTTCATGGGATTAAAGAGAAAATAATAAAACAGGCTAGGAAGATGATCGTTGTTGTTCTGAGTTATTGAAACATTCCTTAGAAATTTAATGGTATCTTGATTTTGGGGGTGGTATGATGAATTGAAGACATTGATCAAGACAAGGCATCGACCATTGATCAAGATGAAAGTAAAGAAATTAGTGATAGATCCATTCTTTGGAACCTCTCTGAAAGAGAAAAGTCAGGAGATTATACATATATTCAGGAGATTACACATATATGTTCTGACAGACTGCAAGACAAAGGTTTTCTGCAGTTTGAGTGCCAGGAGACAACAGGGTTAGCTATCTTTTCAAAGACACTAAGTTATCAAACAGCAAAAAACTAAATAAAAAGTTGATGCTGGAAAGTTATAAATGGACTAAGGATCCAGATAAATTGGAATATGGAAACTTTTACAATAAGATGTTTTCATTAATTATAAAGTACATTAATAGATTCTGTTTTGATTTTTACAAGATGTAACATAAATAAGAAATTTTATTATTTCAAAAACTGAATACTGGAGCAGACTAACGATTTAGATAGAAGAAAAGATATACAGGCCTGCAAGATGGTACAAAACATATAACTGTAAAAATACTGAAGGACACTTTTTAGAATGAGATAGTATCAAAAGTAGATTTACAACTGCAGCCCAAGACAATAGTTTCAAAAGGAAGTTTCATTGGAGCTATAAAAGATATTCGCTGAGGTTTTAAAATTTAAAAGGGAAATACAAGTGAAAAATCAAGAGACTGATCTGGATTTCCCCCCCTAAAAGTTAAAGATTCCCCTCACACATATGTGTTAGTTGTTCCCGACTCTAGAGGGCGGTGCTCATCTCCACCTCAAAGCAAAGAGCCAGCGCTATCCGAAGATGTCGTTGTGGTCATGTGGCCAGCATGACTAAACATGGAAGGTGCACAGAATGCTGTTACCTTCCCACCAACGGTAGTTCCTATTTTTCTACTTGCATTTTACATGTTTTCGAACTCCTAGGTTGGCAGAAGCTAGGACAAGTAACAGGAGCTCACTTTGTTACGTGATGCTAGGGATTTGAACCACTGAACAGCCAACCTTTCTGATCGACACCTCAGCATCGTAGCCACTGAGCCACCACATCCCTTAAAAAAATTAAGAGAGTGATCTTTTTTTTCCTATTCAGTTACAAAAAGGGACCTGTTAAAGACTTGAAGACCTCTGTATGATAAGACAAGAAGAAATGAAAAGAACTCAAAGATTAAGGTTGTAGAAGTAAAAGGGAGCAAATAAAATTGATTTATTTGATCATACTTAAAATAAGATACATTCTTACTTCTGTTTATAATTTTACTTCTGTTTACATTTTCTGTTGACACCAGGAATGAAAAGATGAACTGTAAGTCAATATTCTATATTTTTTGTTACATGAAAGGCAAAATATTCATGTATAAACTATATGGGTTAAAAATTAGTTGATATAATGTTTATGAAGATTTTTTAAACATATATTTCTAATAAAGATAACAGCAATCAGTTTAGTAGCACATGGCGGATATAATAAAAAAAATAACCAAAGTACATATATAAATGTGATTAGCAAAGAAATACAAATATGATTCATAGTCATTTTCTTTTTTAAATCTCTCTGCCCATTGAAATAATTAAAAACTAACTTAAAAGCTAGTAGAATTCAAATTGTCTTTAGAGACTACACTTTCAATTATATCTAATAATAACTAAAATATGAAAGCACAATAACTTTTAAATGCCCATTTTATTATAAAATAATGATGACCAAAATATAGTTTGTATGCTTCTAAAACTCTCACCTTCCCTTTGCCAAAATTTTCTTTCGGTAACTACCTGAGGATACCATGTTTTAAAATTCCATGAATCCCATCATGATTTTGTGGCATCCAATGCCCACTATCCAAAGAATTATTGAGATTAATTTAAAATATATGTACTTTCATTGCTTTCTTTTGAAAATAAAATCTAATATTGTATCAATACCATACAGTGAGCCAATGCTTTGGAAACCGTTATTTAATTTTTAAAATAGCTTGTCATGTTCACAATGGGTGTTGTTTCAGAAAATCACATGCTCTTAGACTCATGAAGCTAGTTGCACAATACTTTGGATCCAATAAAAATTTTGGAAGGTAGCCAGAACATACTCACAAAAACAATGCTGAAAAATGAATGAAATTA
Source organism: Thamnophis elegans (assembly GCF_009769535.1). Lineage (NCBI taxonomy): Eukaryota > Metazoa > Chordata > Lepidosauria > Squamata > Natricidae > Thamnophis > Thamnophis elegans. The sequence goes on along the minus strand of NC_045549.1, from coordinate 39,739,722 downwards.
TAAGTCTGAAATTTGCTTTTATGTCAGATGCCTTAATTATTAACTGAATTGTCAACATAATTTATGTGTAAATTAGAATCTAACACCTGTTACACTAAATTTATTTCTCAATCTGTATTAGACAGTATGCAACTTCTTTAAATAAATGACAGTGAATTACTGAGAAAATTAGAATTAGAATTCTAATACATCAAATACTAAAATAATTAATAATAGTTCCTTAACACAATATTTTTTTCCAAAATGATTTATGTGCACTCTAGTTGTAAACTTCCAAAAAACTTCTAAAATAAGTCAGTGAGAATGTTTATGAGTTATATAAGAGTGAGAAAGAACATACATCCAAGGCTACCTTGTAAATCCTTTGGAGAAATATTCCATCATTTCAAGGACAATTCTACATTGAATTATATGTAAACATCTTAATAATCTCCCTTTAAAAAAATAGTGTATTTATTATGTTAAAACTGTGTTCAAATATATCATCTAAAGAATGGAAGTTTTTCATTGACTGTCTTAGTATTTCAAAGTAGTATAAGTATCCCAAATCATAATCCTTGCCTTTAATTGGCCAAAATTTTATATTTCAGTTTGGGATTTACATTTTTGTCATTTTATTTCTATTTCAACAATCACTTTTAATCTAAAAAATCAACAAGATTTATGGATTCACTTTTACACTACTACAAATGTAAATTCACTACAGTAGAAAGGAAAGTCAATTATATAAGGAAAAGGCTGGGAACATTTTTATCAGACCAAAGAGAGGATATCTAAATACATATTTAGTAAAGAATATTATCATCATTCAAGAGTTGAAGGCCAGTGCAAAAAGTGAACACAAAGACATTTTGTTCTATTTCAGTAACAGGGAGACATAAACAACTTGCCAAACGATAAAAATGGAAACTAGATAATTATGGTTCAGATGTCAAAACTAAAAATTGGGAAGAGGAAAAGATTTAATTTTCAGCTAAGTTACCATTGAGGAAATCTCTTGAAGAATAAAAGACTACTTTCACAAAGTGGGATGCCTAACTGATCATCAGTTCCTACTTTCTCACTTTCATCTCTCTGAGCCTGCAGTGAAGAACTGACATCTGTGTCAATCACTGGCCTGAGGGTCTGCCCTGAAAGGATGGCAGTCGTTAGCCTCTAGACAAGTGGTAAAAGACTACAGCCAGCTCTGCAGAGACAAAACAAGAGAGAGTGAAAAAGGAAGAAGCTTGTGCCCATCTGCCATGAAAAACACTGACAGGATAATCATAACTCTAAAAATACGGGAAGGTCTGTGAAGGAAAGAACAACAACAACAAAATCTACCTCCAATTACTGCTTGAGACAGTTTATTAATCTAGAGAAGAACTCCTGACAGAATGTTTATTCAGTCTTTATCCAATGTATTCTGCCTAATGGGAACCTTATTATGTTTGACACTGCAAGTAATTACCCTATGAGAACTTTTGCATATGAGAGAAACAAATGCTTTAATTTTCTGCAGGTGTCTTGGACACATTCAATGTGCCAAAGAATGAGGTGTGCATTCTTATTTTCCTGTAGTGGTTTCAAATTAGAATGGTTCATGCCTGAGGAAAATTTGTCCATCAGAAAAAGAACATAACATATTAATTATCTGACAGTCACAAAAGCCAAGAAATTGCTTTCACAAAACTCAGTGAGAAAAAATAAAACATTGAGAATAGTATTAATTTACAGATAATTTTAATGTACTTTTTTAAAGGTACTATTTCAAAATGCTCCTTATTTCATAATCATCTATTTCTTGGTTATACAGTTCAGTCATTTTCAGGCAAATCATCTCTATTCAGCTAATTATTGATGTTCATTTTACTAAATATTTGTCTGGCAAAAAGTATATTCGTTCTTAGTTCCAAAAGTTAAGTATTCATTGGAAGAAAAAATGATAGTGATTCCAATCCATTATCTTTGTATTTTTATTTAAAATATATTTGTTATGGGGGGAAAAATCAGAAGAAAGTGCGTGTATTCCATAGTGAAGTAACCTTACTGCAGCTCAAATGTCTGAAACAGATGGTGGAATGGTTTAAGCATGGCATCCGATAGCAACTAGATTTTACAAGGCTTTCTTGCTCTGTTATTAAAACAAGATGTAAAATAAAGCAATCGTGTTACTTGAAAAAGGTGCTGTTTCTTGTTTTAGTAATTAGGTTATTTAAATTACCAAGGATATATATCACATTCAAAATTATAACAATGGATATACTTTAGACTGAAATGGGGCATTTCAATGGTTAGAGATGATCAAATTGTAGGTTGGGCAAACTTTTTAGGGCTATTTACATTTCAAAAATTATTCAGAAGTCTTTGAACTCCTGCCATACTCTTTGTAAATGGTGGATATAATTGAAGAAAGTGATAGGCAAGGCCAGAGTCAAATATGATAAAATCACAAATTTCTTTTTTAAATTTCACTACTTTAGTTTCCTTTTGTAAACTGTATTTTATTTGGTGTCACTAACACCATATTATTCTAGTAGGCTTATAATACACTAAGCAATATAAAAACAATTAGGAATAACAAAAAATGAACTGGAACAAATAAAAACAACAACAAAGGAATAAAATAACTCTAAAAACATAAATGGTTGAATTGTTTATGAGAAAACAAAACAATTAGTAAAGATTAGTATAGCCTCATAAATAGTTCTGAATGTGGACAATGCAGTTTTTGGGTTTTTTGGCAACATCAAAAGAAGGTCTTGTGGGGGAATGCACATAAAAGAAAAGATAAAAGACTGAAAGAAGCAAAAAGTTAAAGTAAAATTATTGTAGAAAAAGAACGTTAAAAAATCAGTATAAATTTTAGAATACAAGTGAGTCTTCCAAAATAGAATTAAAAGTACATGAAAGCAAACAGGATGTGAATTTGCCTAGAACAGAGTGAGAAGAATCTCACAGAATTCCATAGAAATATGAAAAGTATGCTTGATGTAATAAAGAAGTATATACACATAAAGAATGACTATAGCAAAGATGTATGTGTATAAGATGTATGTACAGTATGTGTAAAAAAAGCAATATTTCTAAAAGGTGTAATTGACAATATCATGGAATATTTAAGAATGCTGGATTATTTATATGAATAAAAGTATAAGAATGTGGAAATATTAGAGATATGTGTGGATTGTGTGTACTTTTATATACAGACAAAGTCATGTTTTGGGGTGAGAACATGAATGATTAAAGTGATCAATTGGTATAGCTCTGGAAATCAACATATCAACCAGCAAGGTTATGTTTCACAGGGAGACTGGAGTGAATGATTGCAAGTGATACATTCCAACTGAAAACTGGAATAAAATAGGAAAATGAAAGGGGTCAAAGGAAGCAGAAGATGTGGAAGCTATGGTTGCTTAGGGTTGATAAAAGCTTTTAAAAGAAAGTGGTGAGAAGTTTAAAGAACAGAAGCAATGGATAATGTAATGGTCTAAGGACCTGGTGGAAGCAAGGATAATTTTCCAAGGCTAGAAATGTACTACAGATGAACAGCAAATGGTTTGCAGAGAAACTACTACTTAGTTTTGTGTTGCTATTATAACAATTTCTTGACTCTCTCTCTCTCTCTCTGTATGTATTTGTGTGTGTGTGTATTTGGCACAGGCATTTTCCCTCTCTCAGACAACCAAATGTATAACACAAACATACAGCCATTTCCAAAATTTATTTTAGTTGGACATGTATTGCCCAAATCAAATCCAGCAAAACAGAACCAGACTGATTGAAACCAAAATGTCATCTCTCGCCTCCACCCCTGTGAAGCTTAAAAAAACCCCCAACCCTAATGGCATTCCCTTTTTGGACAGCTTGTTAAAATGACATTATAAGATTTGAGGCTATTTAGGAATACTTACGTCATGAGCGAAAACATGTTTAGGCAAGGAGGGAAAAGAATATGTTTAAACCTGCTTGGAAGCTTTAAAATAAGCCTAATTAACATTTTGGACAAACTAAGTGATGCTAATTTGTAATTCTGGCAAGATGCCTCATAGCATTTTTTTAAAGTGCATCATTATTTCTTAAAAGTCTTTTCGATGTGAAATGAAAATAGAATGCCTTACTGTTGGGACAGTTTTTTAAAAGGATTAACAAATAAGCTATAGAAATCAACCCCAAGTTGTTTAGAACTTTGAAGGACAAGCATCAAGGCATTGTAAAGCATTAAATAAAAGGATAACAGCAATTAACCTCTTTAGATGGGTTTATGCAGTAAGTTGTTTTGGTCAAAAAATGGATGCACCCTAGACAGGCTGGCTCTGCAGTAGGATGAAGACCAGATGGGGATTATAAAAAGTGCATAAAACCCTACATGATATGGATAATGTCTGTTCAAGAGCTATTTTCAGTTTAACAAAGATGATGGAACAAGAGGGTATACATAAAAATTAAAGAAAATCTTATTGGAAACAGATGTTAGGAAACCCCATTTTAATGCAAAGAAACATGACTGTTTTGAATAGTCAAGAAAGCAAAATTGTTCAGGTAGAAACACTAGTCTCATTCATAAACAACTAAAGGCAACCTGGGATGTAATGGAGTATGAATGACTAATGGATCTCATTTAGGTAAGGATTCTAAATTTGCAATTGCCGTGTAATATGTTCAAAAGTAGATTATAGAGGAATTCATAGGTTGAGATGATTGAATTTTTTCCCCAGTCAACATTTGTTCAGTCAGATTTAGATTTTTTCCTAGTCATCAATAGCTCCTTTATTCCTGAGTTTGAAAACTACAGAAATTAAATTAACTGTGTGTGCCATTGCTTTGCCTTTTGTATCTTTTGTTTGTTTATTCTCAAGCTGAAGAAAGTAGTATATATCAACTGATTCCCTTAGATGGATGCTTTTGTGGGGAGAGTGGAAGACAACTCCACAAGCTGGTTATATATAAATAGTTAAGCTTTTCCTGTTTTTTTCTTTGTGACAAATTTTGCATGCCAATTTAAATTACAAAATTTCAAGCCTGGTTTGCTCAAAAGTTTAAATTCACAGATATCTAGATACAAAGTTCAGACTAAAGGAAAGCTGCAATTTACGGATATATGCACACTTTTAAATATGCTTGCACAATCACAGCAAGACAAAACAATCACAATAACTTTCATATCTATATTTGTTCAGCACAGAACACTGAAGCAAAATGGTTTTCAAAACCCACGAATCAAAAAAAAATCAGGACAGGATACCAAAGCTCAATGGAAAGCAGCACAAAAACTTTATTTTCAATGCTTATTGTTACATTCAACAGAATAGAAATCAAACAAATTAGGAAAAGTAGCTTAGCTTTCTGAGTTCCTTACCCTTTTACCAACAATGGCCATAGTGGGCATCTGCATTTTCTTCTCTGTAACAAAGTATTGTGTCTGTCTGCATGAATGTTTCTGCTTGTCCTATTGTGTTCCATGTGTATGAAATGAAATGCACTATATGCACTGGGAAGCACAAAGCAATTTTCTGTACAGTCCCAAATGATCCATCCCATTTTGAACCCCAACTCTTTCTTTACTAGTCTCTTCCAACATACTAATATTGGTCCCATTCTGTTCAGTTTTCAGGCAGTCCAATTCCTGATGAGCACATAGAGGTCTGAGCATAATTTATTCTACTGCGGTAACAACAATAACAAGTATACTAAAATTAAGCTAGAAGCAGTAAAACTTTAATTGCATGTATATATGTTAACTAGTTTGCTTAAAAATATATATAACAACAAGGATGTTGTTGACTATTTATTTGCTAAACTGTTTTTACTTAGAATAAAGAAGGCTATTGTGTCTGCATATGTTAAATAAGCCTTTACTTATTGCTAAACCACTTCTCTAAATGAAGGACTCGACCAAATATGAAAAGCAGAAAATCTACATGAATCTTTAGCAAGATACTTTGTATTCCAGAATAACTTTAAATTTATAATCAAAGTACTATGTTAAACGGCCAAAGTTTTTTAAAGCTTTGATCATCTAATCTTTAATCAACACAAAAATGTATTACATTGTGTATTTGAGACTATTTGGAAATGACTCAATCCTGGAAAAAATGTAAGGAAAGGGAAGAAGAGGATGACCAGTAGCAAGATAGATGGCTGTTACTCACTGGTGAATGCAGCAGTGGGAGGACTTGAAAGAACAGGTTAGGGATCGATAATCATAGAGGAAACCTTTCTGTTGCTAGAGTCAAAGATGACTTGATGGTACCCAATCAATCAATTTGAGGCTAGCTCAGCATTTTATTTTACATCATCTCACACCCCATAAAATAAGCATTTCAAACAAAAAAGAAAGTCTAGTTGCCATGACTCATCTTCCATGGATCCCTTAAAACTAGTAGTCCGGCTATAAATGTTCTTCTTTCTTTTCAACCTTCATCCTCCCAATTCCAGCCAAGTCGCTTTAAAAGGGGGCTTTCAGATTATTCAGTAGCTCTTATCAATAGCTGTAACTATTAGATATCCACATTTATCCAGACTGAAGAAGAAAAGGGGAATAATAGTTTCTTAAACTAACAAAGTTAATATATAAAAAAAATATACCTAACATTTGTAATTACTAAAGCCAAACTGTAAACTCATAAAAGAAAGTAAAACAGTCATTTGAAAAGTTTCATTCTTATTGCTTTAAAGATGAGAGGAGTAGCATATAAATTTAGTAAATGCATTCTAGAAAACTGTTTTAGTAATACATATATTCCATATGCTGCAAAAGAGTAATAACACAAATTGGGTTAAGCAAATGCGTTCTATGAAGAAAATAAAAACAGGAAGCAAAAGGCAGAGCTGAGTATGGGGAAAGAGAAGGGGGGAAGTATTCTTGTTTCTTTACTCCATTCCAGCGATCATCAGTAGGATTATTCTCAAGTGGCAGGTAAAAATAAAACCAAGGAAGGAGAAGGAGTACTCCTTCCTTTTCTCCTTCCCTTCCAGCTTGAAGAAAACACACTTACCACCTGTTTTCTGCCTTTGATGAAAAAAAATAGGGCAGATGTATCCATATGTATGCATTATCAGCAATGATGTATGCTGCTATTAGAATTAAAACTATGTTATCACTAAAATAGTGATAAAAACTGAGAAGAAGAAGTAACTAAGAATAACCCAGAGAGAGTTGTATATATGCACAGGAGCAAACAAATTGATACCAGCTGAAAGCCGACAATACAAAATGACAGCCAACAGGAAAGAAAATAACTACCCAGCAGCAAGTCTTACTAAACTGAGTCAATGATCATGAAAGGAAATAGAGGATGAGATAACATGTAATGAACAGCTGCTGGCATAAAATGAAAGTTCATACTAAGAACTTATCAGAAGTCACCACGTATTTACATCACCAAATAGGAAGCCTGTCTTTTCCAACTTTTTGTGTTCTTTGTCTAGTAGTAGTGAAGTTTAGTTGTATTTACATCACCAATAGGAAGCCTGTCTTTTCCAACTTTTTGTGTTCTTTGACTAGTAGTAGTGAAGTTTAGTTGTACTTACATCACCAAATAGGAAGCCTGTCTTTTCCAACTTTTTTGTGTTCTTTGACTAGTAGTAGTGAAGTTTAGTTGTATGAATGTACAAGCTTTGCTAATGTAAACAAGTGTAATCAATAAAGCAAATATCAGAAACAATGCTTCAACAGAAAGAGGAATTGATTATAATATTGTTGCTTAAGTCTGCTGCACAGTTAGCAGTACAGGAACTTGTGCAATTGCCTTAGGTACAATGCATTACTATAATGTCCAACTTCATGTCTGATGATTAAAATAAATAAAACTTCTAGTTAGTATCATGTAGTGTCTGGAATTCCTCTTGGAAGTGTTCCTGACACGGTATTTCATGAAACATCTTTCGTTGATTCAGACTGTGAAATATCAAACCAGATGTTTAAAAAAATCACTTGGAGGCATTAAGAGAAGGAATGAGATTTTCAATAACAAAGACTACAGCAATGAAAGAGCAACTTCATATTCATTGAACAGATTATCCTTCAATATATTTCCTATTTTAGAACTTGGGTTATTCCATTCTTTCTTTTCTACTATAGCTATTTTCTGAAATGTATTAGAAAGGTGAAGCATTAGTCCACAACAAGTAGTATAACTAAATATCTGTAAGATTACTGTGCAAAATGTTAAGCAGATAATATACCAAGTTGTTTATATAAAGGTATCGCTCCAATAGATACCAGAACAGGCAACAAATCTGACCCAAAATCCATATTCACCTTCATTGTTTCATTGCTGTAAATTTCACTGCAATACAGTACAGAATTCTGAATTAGTACTTGCATTACAATCATTTCCTTTACCCAGAAAAATACTGTGGGTTTGTGGGGTGGGAGGGTTTAAAGAGGAAGAATAGAATGGAATGGAATGGAATGGAATGGAACGGAACGGAACAGAACAGAACAGAACAGAATAGGTTTATTGGCCAAGTATGATTGACACACAAGGAATTTGTCTTTGGTGCATAGGCTCTCAGTGTACATAAAGAAAAATACATTCATCAAGAATCATAAGATACAACACTCATAGTCATAGGTTACTAATAAGCAATCAAATTATACTAGGAAACAAATAAAATAATATAAATTGTAAGGTCAGTATAATTTATATTGTCAGTACAATCAGAAGAGAGAAGTCAGTAGAATTCCAGTCTATCTTATTGCCTGTACAAAGAGGACAGTACAGGGAGTTTTAGTATATTGTTGTACTATGATGTTTGTTTAGAATCCATATACCTTTGGCTTAACTCATCCAAAGAAATGAATTAAGAGTTCTCCTTTGAAACACAAATGATAATGCTCAAATTATCATATTAAAGATGCATTATGCAAAGATCAAACTTTCTAGAGAGTTCTATATTGCTGGGAATTTGGAAGGAAAAATAAGACAACTAGCAGCAGGAAATTGGTTTTTAATTTCAGTGATGATGGATACATTGTTAGAATATCTGAAGTACAAAGCCAGGGCAAGATCATTCTGTAGAATCTATCTACATGGTCATTAATAGTCTATTCTGACTTGAGGCCATCTAATTAATTGCATTAACAATAAAACATGTGCTGTGAATGTGAAAGAAAAATCATTTCATGGATGTCTAAGTAGACAGCGAGGGAAAGGGACATGAACAGGCAGAGTTCTAAGATTAAAAAAATACATGTTTGATCTTTTGTAATAAATATATGGTGTTTAGTTCACATACCAAATGAAATAAGTTTCAGTAGGCTCTCACTGGGGAAAGACAGATACTGGTATTGAATTGGAATGTTTTTCCTATTGATGTCTTTGTTCTCCAAAATAATCTTAAGGAAGCAAATATTAACACTATAGCACATGCATGTTTCTAATTTACTATATGTGCCCAGCCCTGATCCCTAATTTCTACCGTAGTTCTACTTCTATTTTTCTTTTTTTCTTTTTTTTAAATATATTTTATTCATTTTCACATTCCATTTTACAATCACTTATATACAGGGTATTTGCTGTAAGAAAAAAAAAGAAAGATAAAAAAAAAAGAAAAAAAAAAGAAAACACAACTCATCATTCACAACCCCACCTGACACTTCCATCCTCCATACACCCCATCTACCCCCTCCAACTTTCCTTTCCTCCCTCTAACACTCCCCTCCTACTTCCCTTTCCCCTCAAACCTTCCTTCTCCCCTTACTCCCAACACGCACATTCCCCTTACTCCTTCCTTACTCCTCCCTCTTCTTTCCCTCTACCTCCCTCCTTGGTGTATGCCTTTATTCAAGTGTTGTTTAATCTGATAAAAAGTAAAATAAACCAAGGAAAAAAAATATAAAGAAAGAAAAGAGAAAAAAAAAAGGAAAAAAAAAACCATATATAAGTGCATTCTTGTTCTTATTGAGACTATGTTAACACCCACCCACCCACCCCCCATAAATCCCCATCCCTAATCCTCCCGACTTCCCAGGGCCCACACCTGGCACTGCCTTCTATCTAAAGTATCTTGTGTTCGTATGGATTAAAAATAAAAGTAATATATTAAAGGAAAGAAAAACAAGAAAAAAGAAAGAAAAGAAAAAAGAAAAAAGAAAAGGAAAAAAAAGAAAAAGAACTCTTGTGTTAAGCTCAGCCCCCCATCTTTATCTATGCTTAAATAGTGTAAGTCATTCTATCTATATTTTATTCTCGTCTCTTGCTTCTTTGTTATTTACCCCAACCTCCTGTAGACTCTCCCGTTCCTCTTCCTTAACCTTGTATTCAGATAAACATTTATACAAATTTGTATAGGCATCAATATACAGTCTAACTCAAAAGTAATCCCTACCAGTAAAATTTAAGCAGCGTGGATCATTTCACATATTCAAATATTACTTTACAGAAAAATAATCAAACTTTCCCTTCTAATAGGATTTAAACAGCGTAAATAATCTTTCTTAACCTTATTTTCAAACAGTAATTCAAAATAATCTAACCAAACCTTCCCTTCTTAGTAAAATTTAAGCAGCGTGGATCAAGTATTACTTTACACAAAAAATCAGTTTACATTCTATCTTAAGATGATCCCGACCGGCTTTCCCTTCTAATAGGATTTAAACAACGTAAATCATTCCGCATGCATTTTACCCTCATCCCTTGCTTGTCTGATATTTACCACTATCAAATTTATGCAGACATTAGTTTAAGATCTAGCTCAAAATAATTTCACCAAACTTTCCCTTCTAATAAGAATTAAATAGCATGGATCATTCCACATATTCAAATAATACTTTCAACAAGAATCAGTTAACCTTCTGTTTTAAAAAAATAATCTCGTCCAGCTTTCCCTTCTAACAGAATTTAAACAACATAAATCATTTTGCATCCTTTTACATATATACATTCAATATCACCCCACCAATATACGTAAATCATTCCGCATGCATTTTACCCTCATCCCTTGCTTCTCTGATATTTACCACTATCAAATTTATGCAGACATTAATTTAAAATCTAACTCAAAATAATTTCACCAAGCTTTCCCTTCTAATAAAAATTAAATAGCATGGATCATTCCACATATTCAAATAATATTTTCAACAAGAATCAGATTACCTTCTGTTTTAAAGTAATCCCTTCTAACAGAATTTAAACAACATAGATCATTCCGCATTCATTTTACATATATACAATCAGTATCACCCCACCAATAAGTTCCGCTTTTTCTACCGGAGAGAGGTCGCAAACCCCCATTCAGTCCACAACTTTGGCAAATATTTTAAAATGTCTAAATCCTCGGTCTCCGCTTTTCTGCTTCTCCGAGGGAGGAAAGGCTACCCCCTCCATCTTGCAGCCATGTGGTCTGTTGCTTGCCTTCTCCTTCAGCTTGTCTCTCCTCTTTCCCAAGTGAATCAGGAAGTCCCGCCTTCAAAGTCTTGTAATAGAAATCTCGAGCCTCCGAAACAGAGTTAAGACGAAGTCTTTGATTCTCAAATGTGACCGTAATGCCGGCTGGGGCCTCCCATCTAGATTGAATCTGTTGATTTCTAAGCTCTTTTGTTAAAAATGCATAGTCTCTTCTTGCTCTCAACATCTGGAAAGGTATTTCTTTGAAGACAATCAAGTCCTGGTCATCAACTCGCAGACTGTTATTATGAAACTTTTGCATAATCGCGTTTCTGGATTCTTTTGTGGAAAAATATATAATTATGTCCCTCGGGAGCTGTCGCTGTTCCGCTACCAACGAGTTCTGGCGATAGATTTTCCGAATCTGCCAATCAAAGTTAAGTCCCGGGCTTCCCACCGCATGGCTGAAGGCTTCAACAAAGGTCTGTTTCAGATTCTCTCGCTCCTTTTCGCGGAATCCTCTGACTCTTATTGCGAATGCCTTCTTATTAAAATTTATCATCACGAGCTGTTCTTGAGTGTCTCTAATTTTTTGTTGTAATATTTGAATATTAGTAGTCAAATTAAAATTAGCCTCCTCCAAGCTTTCCAATTTATTCTCTATTTCAGCAGAATAATCTGACAGGGCAGACACGGCTGCAAACGTATTCGCCTTCATTTGGTCAATTTTAGACTTTAAATCATCATATAGCTCCAATACAAATTCCTTAATGTCTTGTTTAAAATCATTAAGCATTTGAAAGAAAAATTCCTGTGTTAAAAATTCTCCAGTAGAGGGCGTAGGAGACAAGGGCTGCGATTCCAGTATAGATTCTTTAGATTCTTTAGGCACATTTGCAGAGAGACGCTTCGATTTTGACCTGGGTTCCATTATAAATAAACAAATAAACAGCGCTTTCGCTCCCCTCTGTTTCCAAAAAAAAAAAAATTTTATTTTGTTAAGGAGCGGTCTGCAGGAAGGTAAAACCGGCTAAGTACATCCCCTATCAGTCACCAACGGAGAGAAATCGCCATTTTGAAGTCCGTTTAAACAAAGAAGCCTCTAAGACGAATGGTGCTGGTATTTAAGATAGTAATAAAAGCATAAATCTCACAGGAGTGGGACCCGCCCGTATTAATCCTAGCTTCAAACAACTTTGCTTTGTCCTGGGGGGGGGGGCTCGCCTGTCTGGGGCTGCAAAAAAGGCAGCTGAGAAGAACTGGCTGGAGATAAAAGCTCCACTCACGCTGGGTCTAATCTCTGTCCACAGCCAAAAAAAAAGAGAAAGGCTGTGGATTACGAATAGACCCTAGCACACAGAGCTACTCCCTGCCCCTTTCTTAGCCAAAAAGGGGTGATATCTATGATCTTATTTAGATATACAGACCAGATCTCTGAGAGGAGCTCGGTTGAGCCCTCCTCGGCAACAGGCTCCGCCCCCGGGGCCTTCTATTTTTCTTTTTAAGGTCAACGAAACAACTTAATTAATTAATTGCCATTGCACTCTCTAGTCTCATGATGAAGAGTTTCTGGAAACTGCTTGCTTAATGTTTGGTATATAATCCTTTGAACTTGTCTTCATCATGATCAATCTTAAAGTCATCTAGCTGTGAGATTTCATGATAATTTCCCCCTTCAGTACTCTTCTTCCCGAATTTTGCTCTCCAAAGCTTTTGTGAGCTTGCTCTCAGTTTTACCCACAATTCTATAAATCCTTGTAAATGTAACAATTAGGTCCATTTTATTTTTATCAATATCATTACTTACTCTGGATAGAAACCACCAGAATATAAACCATCTTTAACATTTATTAAATATATGGAGATGTTAGCTTTTTTAAGGCCCTTTAGCTGCAGCCAGCTGCTTGAAGACTTATTTCTTTCCCTCAGAATCCTTTAATATTTTAATGTGTCACCTGAAAGTTTTCAAGATTTACCCATAGCTGATCCTAATTTTATTTCTTTTCTCCTTTTTTATAAACACTCTATATATTAGTTTCTAATGAGAAGCTAAACCATTGTCTATTTCCAGCAAACTAAAGCTTGGTGTTAAGAGAGCTTATATGGATTAGTTGCTCTTTTCCCAATTCCCATTCCAGGATACACAAAGATGTGAGGAAATATGAGTAGATTGTACCAAAGTAAGGCTGACTGCTGGCTTGCCACAATGCCAACCCAGTCCCTTGAAGATGAATATAGTTTGTGTGTGTGTGTGTGTGTGTATCCAACACAACTAGAAATGGTAACATAAAGTGCTTACCAATGTAATCCCCCTGTTTTTATCTTCATTGGAAAAGCATAATGTTCCTTAGAATCAAAGCAATTGGCATTGAAAATAAACAGGTTGACTACTGTACTGGTTGAGTTAATTACTATTTTCAAATTACTACAATGATCCTGAAAGAGGATCTAAATGTTAAAACTGTCGCATTCTACATTTTATTTGCCTACCTAATGATATATGCTATTTGCATGTGGTTGAAAAACAATTGACATCCTGACTTCCAGCTGAGATTCCCTACCAATGTCAAATTGAAGCAATAAAAATGACTATTTCAAGTACAGGATTACAAAGGATGTCTTTCCCATTGTAGCTCTGAATAAGAATCATACATATACACAAAAAAGTGAAATACTCATTACAAAACCACAATTATTGCTATTCCTAAAACCCAGATGTTATCCTAAGTCATAAGTAATCCAAGGGGTCATACTCTGTTGCCTCTTCATCCTGTTAAATAATACTAACTGCAAAAAAAATAAAACAATATTGGACTCGATTGTGGTTGTAAACTGAGGACTACACTACAGGTAACAGAAGGGACCTCTGTTTTCACCCAACAATGTACAGTCTTTTCAGGAAGGATGTCCCCCAACAAACAGGAAATATATAGTTTTTCATCTAAAAGGTTAGATCAAGAATGAATGTCATAGGTAGATTCACAGAGCAATACAGATTTCTTTTTCTGAAATTTATTCCTCAATTCAAAAAACAGGAATATATGAATTAGGTTCAGTACTTAGGACAGACCAAGTAGCTATTCAAGAATTAGTGGTGTCATGGTTAGAAGCAATGGTAAAGCAAGAAATACCAGTAATATTTTGCTGTGTATTTCAAAGGGAATACAATACATATTTAATTTTACACATGTTAATAGCTGCTGGAATTGTGTTTGCACAACAGTGGAAAAACAAATGTACTGGTTTCTGAACTTGGTGCAGCAAGGATCCCACTATCCTACTATTTTATTTTTATTTATGTACACTGAGAGCATATTCACCAAAGACAAATTCCTTGTGTGTCCAATCACACTTGGCTAATAAACTATTCTATTCTATTCTATTTTACTCTACTCTATTCATTTCTATTAATTCTAACAAGGAGTTTAGCTTCTCTCTCTTGAAAATGTAAGCCAGCATAAGGCATTATAATGCAAGCTAGCCTTAACTTTCAAACAGTTCATTTAGTGACCAAAGTTACAATGGCATTGAAAAAAGTGTCTGATGACCATTTTCACACTTAGTGACCATTTTCACACTTAGTGACTGTTGTAGCATCCTCATGGTCACGTGATCAAAATTTTGATGTTTGGCAACAGATTCGTATTTATGATGGTTTCAGTGTCCTGGGGTCATGTTTGACAAAATATAAAATTTTTAATCAAGCCCCCCCCACCCCCCATCAATGGTGTCCCTGTTTACCAATCTGAAAATCTGGTCACCTTACCAATGGATCTACTATACATAAAAATTGTTCTACTATACCAGCTATAAAGCCAAAGATGAAAGAAACAAATTCAGTAATTATCAAGAACAATTGTATAAATCTAAAGTTCTTATTCTTAATTTCTTTACCACACAAAAAGAATCTTGGAATGGTGAGTGTAACTTGCTGTATATAGATTGTTTATTCATTATTACAATGAATTTTAATGATTTCTTCAATGAAACAGGACTCATCTTCATTGTATCTACCATAATATATCTTGATCATTATATGATCTTTAATTTTTATAATCTCAGTAGAAACTATTGTATAATAAAACAATAAAACAAAATCATATAGTTTACTACAATTTAAACATAATAAAAATGTAAATTGAAATGGGGTTACTCAGAATACCTACTTAGAATGATAAAATTTCTTTTATTTTCTCAATATTTGGAGATCTTCCTGAAATAGCTGCAAATTTTCTGGGTGTGGCATAAATAGAATACTGTGCTTTTATTTGGGGCAGCAATAGAAACAAATTACCATGATTACAGAGAAAAGCTTCAACATTTGTAGCATTTAAAAATGGAAAAAGATATTTTATGTTCTAAATATAAATTTAAACTCAGTTATCTTTTATATGTGATCAGATTTTTAACCCCTCTTTTTAAAATATTGTATGAACAGTATTCCATTGTGGTTTTGCCATGTTCTATTTATTTATTGCTTTTTGATGAATTAGAAAAGTGCTCAATTTGATATTACCTTCATTTGAAGTGTTACATACTAGCTTCAACTATAGTGGTTTCCACCAAGGTCCTCTGTTCCGGTGGGAACAGAGGTTTAATCTCATTGGTCGAAGGGTCTGACAGCTCCCGATAAAAGGGCTGCTGTCAGACTCAACCTTCGTTGGATTGTTCTCACTTGTTGCATTTAATAAAGAACTGTTGTTACTGTTAGCCTGAGTGTGCCTATCCATTACCCGATCTAATACTGGCGATGAAGGTGGGATTGGAAGGCAACTAGGTGAACCAAAAAGAGTGTAGAAATCCAGCAAGTACATCCAGCCCAGAGCTCAGCGCGGCTTCGAGCAGCCATTTTTGAGCGGCAAACTCAAAACGCCCTCAGGACACAAAATGGCCATGCACGCCCCACCGACTCCGTATGACCCAGTCACCAAACACTGGGACTCATATGTGCTACAGTTTGACTGCTTCCTCGAGGCCAACGATCCCATGGGCCTTTCTGAAGGCCACAAGAAGAACATGTTTCTCGGTTACTGTGGACGGGAAGTGTTCGAAACTGCCAAAGACTTGTTAGAATCAAAGCCACTACAACCGGTCGCTGGGTCCATGCTCCAGCAGACGCTGAGAACCCACTACGCTCCCAATACATCTAAGCATGTTCACTGGCAAATGCCAAATTAACGTGCCAAGGGTTGAATTCCTAGGGTACCTAATTGACGGCTCTGGGATTCACCTGACCTTGAAAAAAATTAAAGCAATCCAGGACACCCCTACACCTCACAATCAAACCGAGCTACAAGTGTTCCTTAGGCTCCTTAATTTCTACAGCGTCTTTCTTAAACAGAAAGCCACCATTGCTGAGCCCTTACACTGTCTCCTGGCTAAGAATGCAATGTGGTCCTGGGGCAGAGCCAAAGCTCTGCTACGGTAAAAAGACTTCATTTGCTACGGTAAAAAGACTTCTCTCGGCAGACACTTTCTGATGCAGTACACTGGTGCTGCCCTGTGACGCTTCACCATTCGGTGTCAGAGCCGTCCTCAGCCACCACATGCCCAACAGAACCGAGGCTCCAATAGCATTTTACTCTAGGACCTTGTCTGCTGCCGAGCAGGACTACAGCCAGCTGGGCCGTGAGGCTTTGGCTGCAGTGGCCGGAGTAAAAAGATTCCATGAGTACCTATATGGCTGTGATTTCGCACTCATTACAGACCACAAACTGCTACTGGGCTTACTGGCTGGGGACCGTCCTACCCCTCTGTCATTATCACCGCGGATGACCAGATGGACCATCTTCCTTGCTGCCTACTCCTACTGTCTCATCCACCAACCAGGCTCCACTCTGGGGCACGCCGATGCCTTGAGACGCTGCCCGCTACCAGAACTCCTTGCTGACCCTTCTCCTGAGATGCCAGTCCTTCTCATTGACTGCCTAGAGACTGGTCCTGTCTCATCCAGTGACGTTGGCGGTCACTCTGCAAAGGACTCCACCATCAAACAAATTTTGAACTGGGTGTGGATGGGGTGGCCCAAAGTGCCTGTTGGGTCTGAATTCAAAATGTACCACTGTAAACGTGACAAGTTACTTGTTGTAAATGGCTGTTTGGCGTGGGGGGACCAGGTCGTTGTTCCACCCACACTGTGCATTGCAGTATTAGAGGCTTTACACGTAGGGCATCCTGGAATTGTCAGGATGTAGTCTTTGGCCAGGAGTTACGTGTGGTGGCCTAACATGGACAGGGAGATAGAAGAATGGGTGGCTACCTGCACACTGTGCCAGGAGTCCAGACCAGGTCCTCCAGAGGCATCAGCTAAGGAGTGGGAGTGACCTCAAGCACCGCGGTCTAGGGTGCACATTGATTTTGCTGGCCCAGTTCATGGATACACATTCCTTGTAGTTGTGGATGCCTACTCAAAATGGCTAGAGGTAGTCCTGATGACTTCCACTATGGCAGAAGTGGTCATCAAGGTACTACGGAGACTTTTCTCCACGCATGGCTTGCCCGACGTCTTGGTCTCTGACAATGGGCCCCAATTCACGGCCATGCAATTCGAGACCTTCTTAGCAGCACAGGGAATCAGACATGCCCTAGTCATGCCATTCCATCCAGCCTCCAATGGTCAGGCGGAGAGAATGGTGAGATCTGCAAAAGAGGCCCTCTCTAGAATGGGCCCGGGAGATTGGCAAACACAGGTTGACCATTATCTGCTAATGCAACATATCACACCCAGTGCCACCATGGGGATAAGCACCTCCGAGCTTCTCATGGGTCACTGGCTAAGGTCCCACTTAGACGGGCTACACCCAAACTATTCTGCCGCAGGGTAGAACTCCTGACTAGGATCATATAGGTTGAACCTTATTTCAACATAGTTTAGAAAACTTATTTTAGGATCTTGGAAAGAGAATCTGTCCCTTTTCTGAAGTCTGATAGTTTGGAAGGAAGAAAAATGTGTCATGAAAAAAAAGGTGAAAAAATAAATTAGAAAAAGGAAAGAATGATGTCAAAAGACTAGGGAAAATATCACCATGATATAGCAGCAAAAAATATAATTGAAAAACAAATATACTGGTTCATTTATAAGTTAATTGAGTTCATTGACAAGCTATAAACCCTGAATCTAGTTCATAGTGAAAGAATTTGAAGCTTATGTGTCTTTGTATCTTTTAAAGATTGAAATTACACTAATCATCAGTTGATATTTGATACAAAAATTCAGACTGGCGCATGTGTGAGGAATGGAAGATGGCTGCTCGAGTGAAACGCTTGAGCTTCGTGAGGAGAGAGGAGCAGAATTGAGAGGGACGGAGCCCCTTGAACTCCGAATGGAGAAGTCCCCTGCGGAGGTGATCTATTAGACAGTCCAGGGGAGCGTTCTGGCTGGAGGGGTTCACGCAAACACTCCCTAGGCACCTTGAACACCCCGAACCTTTCCACCTTAGGCTGGTCTGCGGCAAAGACGGCGCTGAAGATCGGCTGAAGATCGGCTCTTTAAACTTGGCAGCGGCGGCAGTGGCGGCGTTGAGACGATAAGCCTAACGACAAGCCTCTAAACTCCTGGCTGCTAGACTTTGGAAGGAGGAGCGGGGGAGCACTGAAAGGGGGATCGCTCAAGCGGCCCCTGGACCCTTTGGACACTCCGGAGACCTTCCCATCCCCCATTCCGGCTGCGGAAAATGGCAGCGGCATTTTGAATTTGCTTTGGCTTTGGCGTTTCCAAACCTAGCACTGGTGGCAGCGACGGCGTTGGGATGGCAAGACTCCGGCTTCTGGCTTTTGAAGGGAGGAGTCCCCTCCATGAGACCACCTATCAAGCAGAACGCTGCGACTGTAACGCTGCGGCCTCAGCTGTTCGGAGGTCTGTCTTGGGGGCCCCTGACCCTGCTTCCGCCGCCCTGACTGCAACAACCACTGCTGTGCTGTTGCTGGGTCAGGGTTAGGGCTAGGGTTAGGGCTAGATTAGGGTTAGGGTTAGGGTTAGGGCTAGGGCTAGGGCTAGGGCTAGGGCTAGGGCTAGGGCTAGGGTTAGGCTTAGGGTTGGTTTAGGGTTAGTGGTAGAGTCAGGGTTAGGATTAGGGTTAGGATCAGGGTTAGGGATAGGGTTAGGTTAGGTTAGGGTTAGGTTAGGGATAGGGTTAGGTTAGGGTTAGGGTTAGGGTTAGGGTTAGGGTTGGGGTTGCTAGCCCGATGGTCCGCTGGCTCGCTGATGCCGCTTTGTGAACACCGCGGCTCAGCTGTTGAGAGGGGTGTCCCCCCCTTCCACCCCCCCCTTCCATCGGGGTCACAATCCTTTTTAGTTGGATC
Source organism: Thamnophis elegans (assembly GCF_009769535.1). Taxonomy (NCBI): domain Eukaryota; kingdom Metazoa; phylum Chordata; class Lepidosauria; order Squamata; family Natricidae; genus Thamnophis; species Thamnophis elegans. Next base: position 39,720,109 of record NC_045549.1, on the reverse strand, counting down.
TGGATTGCCAGGGGGGCTGTGCTTTGGCTGCTGCAACCCCGGCCATTTGACGATTATGACCGGCCTTTAGGGTTTCGCTGCTGTACCCATTGCTGCCCACGGCCATTTTGCCTTTCGGCCATCCTTGCCCCTGCTTTCGTCCTCCGGACCTTCATCTTGGAGTGAGCTGGGACTCTTGAATCTATCTCCGGCTTCTCAAGGTTCCCGTTCATTAAGAGAAAGCAGGGGACAAAGAGGACATGGGCGGGGAGCTTGTTTCCGCACCTCCCTCCAACCGACATTAACTTTGCTACCACTTCGGACTTTTGGACTTTGTCCACACTGCTGGACTCCTCAGAGGAGAAGATTAGGAATATCAGGACTCCCTCCTCCACATTGGTACAAGTTTTGTACGAACTTCTTGCATTGCTGCGCAATTTTTAACTTGTATGGGGAGTGCATGTGATATGTGTGTGACTGAATGAATGAACCCACTTTTTTATTAACCTATCATTGTTGTACTCTGTGTTTTTTTTAAATTGCTACATGGGGATTGCTTGGGTGAATGGATGGGTATGTCTGAGAGGACAGGTACTATAACCTGGTGCCTCCTTCACTGAGTGCTATTGCAGAAGTGTTAGGGGGCCCAGGCCCAATCCCAGTCTTAGAATGCTTGATTTAAATGGCCTGCCAGAGAGAGCGGCAGCTATGGGGGGGAATGGGGACTACGGACACGGGAGTGGGCCGGAACATTATGGTCATGATGGGGGAGGGGCAGGTACGGCGGGAACTTCAGGGCTAGCCATTACCGGGGAAGGAGGGTCCGCTACGTCACAGCGATCCCTCCTTCCAGCCCTATTAGTTCCACTCCAAGGCCAGATGGCAAGAGTTGTCAGGGCCCTGGACTCAGGCTGTTGTTGCTAAATGCCAGGTCTGTGGTTCACAAGGCTCCCCTCATCTGGGACCTAATATTAGACGAGGGGGCAGACCTAGCATGTATTATTGAAACCTGGCTGGGCCCGGAGGGAGGAGTCCCCCTCACTGAAATGTGCCCAGAGGGATTTCAGGTGCTTCATCAGCCGCGACTCCAAAGAAGGGATGGGGGAGTGGCTATCATCATCCGAGGGTCTTTAGTTCCTCATAGGATCCCTGCTCCGGAGCTTGTCGGGTGTGAGTCCCTGCTGGTGGAATTGGACCTTGGGGGTCAAGTGGGCTTGTTGTTAATGTACCTGCCTTCCAACAGCGTTGCAACAGCCCTCCCCTCGCTCCTCGAGTCAGTAGCCGAGCTGGCGGTTGAGTTCCCCAGGCTTATGGTACTGGGGGATTTCAACCTGCCTTCGCTCAGTGATCACTCTGATGGGGTGCAGGAGTTCATGACTTCCATGACAGCCATGGACTTGACCCAAGTAATTCGGGGTCCGACTCACTCAGCAGGTCACACCCTTGACCTCGTATTTCTCTCAGAGCAGTGGAGACGTGATCTAGATTTGAAGGGTATTAAGATCTTGCCCTTTTCATGGTCTGATCACTTCCTACTGAGGCTCGACTTTCGGAAACCAATCCCCCACTGTAGGGAGGAGGAACCGATTAGGTGGTTCCGCCCCAGGCGCCTGATGGACCCTATGGGATTTCAGATGGCGCTTGGAGAAATACCTGATGCTCTCGTCCACAGTCCGGTGGAGGCCTTGGTCGCTGCTTGGAATATAGCGGCGGCGGGGGCTCTAAACTGGATTGCACCTTTACGGCCTCTCCGAGGTGGCAGATCCAGGAGGGCCCCTTGGTTTACCGAGGAACTCCGGGAGATGAAGCGCCAAAAGAGATGACTAGAGTACCACTGGAGGGCCAGTAACTCTGAGTCAGACCAAGCAGTGATGAGAGCCTATGTCAGAGCCTATCTCGTGGCAATACGGGCGGCGAAATATGCGCATTTTGCTGCTCTTATTGCGTCCGCTGAATCGCACCCAGCTGCCTTGTTTAGAATAACCCGCTCCCTCTTGAAAGGGAGGGATGCGGATGACCCTTTACAAGGTAGAGCTGAGGAGTTTGTTCAGTTTCTAGCGGATAAAGTTGCTTGGATTCGGACAGACCTGGACTCCAATTGCTCAGAGCCAGCCAAGGTACTGGGGGAAGGTCTTGAGCAGAATTTATGGATTGAGTTTCAACTTGTCATGCCTGAGGAAGTGGACAAGGCCATGGGAGCGGTGAGTGCCTCCACTTGCATACTGGACCCATGCCCCTCCTGGCTGGTCATGAACAGCAGGGAGGTGACACGCGGCTGGATCCAGACGATAGTTAACACCTTTCTTCGGGAGGGATTCTTCCTGCTCCTATTAAAGGCTGCGGTGGTGAGACCCCTCCTGAAGAAGCCGTCTCTGGATCCAGCCATCTTGAGTAACTACCGTCCAGTCTCCAACCTCCCCTTTGTTGGGAAGGTTGTTGAGAAAGTGGTGGCCTTTCAACTCCGGCGGTCCTTGGATGAAACCGATTATCTGGATTCCTTTCAGTCTGGATTCAGGCCTGGCTACAGCACAGAAACTGCTTTGGTCGCGCTGATCAATGATCTCTGGAGAGCCAGGGATAGGGGCCATGTGTCTATCCTAGTGCTCCTTGACCTCTCAGCGGCCTTCGATACCATCAACCATGGTATCCTTCTACAGTGGTTGCGGGAGGTGGGGGTGGGAGGCACCGTTCTTCGGTGGTTCGCCTCCTACCTCTCGGACAGGTCGCAGTCGGTGTTGGTCGGAGGGCAGAGATCGACCCCTAGGCCCCTCAATTATGGGGTGCCACAGGGTTCGGTCCTGTCCCCCCTCCTATTCAATATCTACATGAAGCCGCTGGGTGAGATCATACGTCGGCACGGGATAAAATACCACCAATACGCGGACGATACACAGCTGTATCTGTCCACCCCGTGCCAACTCAGTGAAGTGGTTGAAGTGATATACCAGTGCCTGGAGGCTGTCAGGGTCTGGATGGGAACGAACAAGCTTGCTCTCAATCCCGACAAGACTGAGTGGCTATTGATGCTCCCTCCCAAAGATTGGCCACTTACTCCATCTCTCAGGCTGGGGGGTGAAATTATACGCCCCTCAGAAAGGGTTCATAATTTGGGAGTCCTCCTGGACCCGCAGCTGACTCTAGAACATCATCTGTCGGCTGTGACCGGGGGGGCATTTGCCCAGGTTCACCTGGTGCACCAATTGCGACCCTACCTGGACCGGGAGGCCCTTCGAATAGTCACTCACGCCCTCATGACCTCAAGACTGGACTACTGTAACACGCTTTACATGGGGCTGCACTTGAAGAGCATTCGGAATGCAGCCGTGCGAGCGATTGTGGGTGCACCTCGGTGCACTCACGTTACACCTATCCTCCGCGAGCTGCACTGGCTGCCCATTGGTCTCTGGACACGCTTCCAGGTGCTAGTCGTTACTTTTAAAGCCCTACATGGTATCGGACCTGGGTACTTGAGAGACCGCCTCCTGCCAATTACCTCCCTAAGACCTATTAGATCCCACAGACTAGGCCTCCTCCGAATTCCATCCGCCGGCCAGTGTCAACTGGCAACTCCCTGGGGGAGGGCCTTTTCTGTGGCTGTTCTGGCCCTCTGGAATGATCTCCCCATTGAGATCCGGACCCTCACCACTCTTCCGGCTTTCCGCAAAGCCACTAAGACCTGGTTGTTCCGGCAGGCCTGGGACTGTTGATTTTCCAGCCCCATCCGAGGTTGCGACTGTTGTTGTATTTTAAATTGTTTGTCTTTTATTTTCTTATTTGTATTCCCTTCCCTTTCTGATTGTTAGCCGCCCTGAGTCTCTCGGGAATACGGCGGCATACAAACTGAAATAAATGAAATGAAATGAAATGAAAGATGTTATGCAATTTAGATTTAGATTTAAAGTTTATTTATATGCCGCCCTTTTCCCTGGGGGGACTCAGGGCGGCTTACAACTTAAAAGGGGGGGGGGAGACAAACTTTTAACATATAAGACAAATACATAATTAAAACACAACATTCATACTATTCGGGCGGGTTGTAGTCTTAACCCCAGGCCTGACGGGATAGCCAGGTTCTGAGGGCTGTGCGGAAGGTCTGGAGGGTGGTGAGGGTACGAATTTCCACGGGGAGATCGTTCCACAGGGTCGGAGCTGCCACCGAGAAGGCTCTCCTCCGCGTAGTTGCCAGCCTACATTGACCGGCAGATGGGACTCGGAGGAGACCTAACCGGTGAGATCTAATAGGTCGTGTGGAGGTAATTGGCAGTAGGCGGTCTCTCAAGTATCCAGATCCACTACCATGGAGGGCTTTATGGGTGGCAAGTAGCACCTTGAAGCGTACCCAGAGATCGACAGGTAGCCAGTGCAGCTCGCAGAGGATAGGTGTTATGTGGGTGAAACGGGGTGCACCCACAATCGCTCGCGCGGCCGCATTCTGGACTAGCTGAAGTCGCCAAATACTCTTCAAGGGCAGCCCCATGTAGAGCACATTGCAATGCTAAGAATTATATGGAAACTCCACTCAGTGAAGCAATAACTGTTCTGACTGCTTTAGATTTTAAAATCAATGGTGATTTACATTTATATCTTCACTAATAATGTATGTTATATATTTTTGAAAGAAGGACTGGTAGAGTCTTTGGAAATAGTTGATAAACACAAACTTTCCCTTTTATTAAAAAATGAGCATAAATCAAGTCTGAAAAACCATCTTGCCTGCATTATGAATCCTGCCTTCCTTGCACAGTTCTATCAACTGTTTCATAAATCCAGAACTTTTAAGTAACCTTTTTAATGTATAAGGATCAGCCAAATTTTATCTTTTTGGCTGCTTTTAAAAAGTGGGGGGAGGGAGTTTTGCTTGTTTGCAGTTTATCATGTGGGGTGAACCCAGCCATTGTGATTTATAAACATATTGCAGTGACTTTGGAGAACTAAATATATGTTGCAGATGTTAACAAAAAGACGTTCAAGCAGACCTTAGCTACCTGGGGAAGTTATATTTATATACCCATTTATCTCTCCTAATGGCATTATAGAAATATAATTTAGTTCAGGGGTGGGTTGCTGCTGGCATTACTGCTGGTTCGGTGCACAAATATTTTTGCATGTGCTTCGCTCGCACGCACACCAAATGCACACTCTGCACACATGCGCATTTGCACCTAAAAAGGTCTGCGCATGCGCACAACGTTAGAAAAGGAAAAAATACTTTTTTGCAATGAAAATTGTTCTGTGCATGCACAGAAACAAAAATGAAGATGGTGGCACCTATGGCGCTGCCGATAGAACTGGTTCGGGGTGTGGCAGGCCGAGTTACTACCTACTCAGCCAAACCGGTCCAAACCGGTAGGAACCCACCTCTGGTATAGTTGTCCTCTAGTACTCAGGGTATACAGAATTTTCAGAATGAAAATATCATACTCTTTTTATTCTGTGCTGATCATCAACCTGCAGTCTACAGACACTTCAGCTGACTGGCAGAGGGCACCACACAAGAACCCCAGGGGAGCAAAATTGCAGATGAGGGTCACACAGTTTAAAATTTTATTCAAAAGAAATTCTTCATAACTCATACAAATGCAAATGTAACACTGTTGTACATTCCGTAAATTACCTTGTCTTTTTTTTTCAGGCTCCCATGTGAAGGGTTACATGCATGCTGCAGCATTATTTAGGCTTGTGTGAAAGTCTCTCTCTCTCAAAAAAATAGCTATTTAGATGAGTAACAGAGAGATGAGTAACAGATGTCCTCATAAAATAAAATCCAAAGCTCTTTCTCAAAAATATTTTTAAAGAATGTGCACGCTTATTGCAGATTTTTCAAATACTGCCCACCTTAATGAGAAGGGAGAATGGAGAAGAGCCTAATGCCAGGAAAGATTGAGGGCAAAAGAAGAAGGGGACAACAGAGAATGAGGTGGCTGGATGGAGTTACTGAAGCAGTAGGCATGAGCTTAAATGGACTCCAGAGGATGATAGAGGAGAGGAAGGCCTGGAGGAACATTTTCATGGGGTCGCGATGGGTTGGACACAACTTTGCAACTAACAACAACAACATTGCAGATTTTAATTGCCTATAGATTCTTATGGCATTTTGTACAGTTTTCTGGAAGAAAAGCCTCTTCTGATTTGGAAGTACAAAGAAAAAATTATAAGGTAGCAACTTCAGAAGACAATCCATGAAGGAAAAGAAACTCACCAAGGAGTAGTTCACTGTAAAATATTCTTAGGTCAAAACATTTTTCCTTTTTATATGATAAACTTTTATTTCAATCTACATAGGTTTTTGTTTTCTTCTTTTTAATGTGACATAGCTACATATTTCATTAATGGAAGCCAGTGTAGCATAGTAGAGTAGTTAAGGATGTGGGATGGGGTAGGAACATGGAGATTTAGATTCTCATCTTCCCTCAGGCACAAAACCAGGATGGCTGACCTGGAGCCAATAACCTTTTCTCTCACTAGAGTGCAGCCCTATAAGAAGTTGACTGATAAACAAATCTAACATTGCTATGTTATACATTGGTAACTTCACTATAAGAACAATGCAAGTGCAATGCAAAAGCAATCAGACATTGTAATCATGTGGAACAATGCTAAAAAAACAATATGTTTTATTGATATTGAGCAGATGGAATGCATTTTATTAATAATTACATACCAATCATTTGTATTGCTTCTTGTCTATTTGCTTTTGTTTATTGTTATTTTAATCTACTTTTTTGAGCCGCCGAAAATATCAAGGGTTGAGGGATAGGGAATCTTGGACCTCCAGGCAAATAGCAAACATGTAATAATAAAAATAGTTCTACTAATATTTGTCTATTAGCTCATTAAATATAATTAGAATCATTAGGAATGATACATGTATTCTTTTTCTTGAATGTAACAAAAATGGGAAAGACAAGAACAAATTGATTTGTGTTCAATGATTATCAAATCTATTAAATGAAATCTAGTTCATTAAAATCAATCCAAAATTAACATTACTGGATGCTGTTAACACAAAATCTTCTGACAAATAGTCAAAGTAAAGTAAGAAAGTTTTGATAAATGTATTCCAGGATAATTTTAGGAATAATCACTACAGTTGCCTTCACACCATACAATCACTATTGCTGCTACAGATTTACTAAATATGGTATGAGATGAAAAAAGAATTATCTGGAATGTTAAGAAAAAGAATTTCTAATAAGCAAAGTTCATTGTTTCATTGTTGAAACCTAGCTATCAAATCTAAATACATTTTGAAACCATCCCAAATTCATCCTCCCAACTTCAAAGAATTACATCTGTCCCATATGTAGTATGTGAGACACATGGAGAAGAAATTATAAATCTCATACATGATTTTTAGAAGATGAGCGTGGGTTTTTTTTTACAGATACATATATCTGAGTGGACAGCCACATGCGATCTCCCACAGCCAACTCTGGCACCACACGTCAAGACCTATCCGCCACCCTCTTGTAGTCCTACGTCGCTTGATTCAGATAGCAGCGCACCACTTGGTGGACAGCCTGGAGCTCCGAGAGGAAGTCATGCGCTGCGGGAACCGGGGAGTCGACTGGAGTAAGAGGGAAGAAGCGAAGGTGATACCCGACATTAGCCATGAAGGGCATCGTCTGTGTAGAGGTATGCTGAGAGTTGTTAAATGAAAAATCTTCCACGGCCAGGTACTCCACCCAGTTGAACTGCTGCTGATTCACGAAGCAGCACAGGTACTCTTCCAAGATCCCAATCACCTTCGCCGTCCCCCCCGTCAGTTTCGGGATGGTGCACCAAGGACAAACAAACCTGGACATCTAGAGCCTCCATCAGCCCTTTCCAGAACTGGGCCGTGAATTGTGTCCCACGGTCTGACACGACCCAGTCGGGTAGGCTGTGCAGCCAGAAGACATGCTGGATGAACACGCAGGTGGTAGCGCAGGCTGTCAGCAATCTCTGACAGGGGATGAAATGTGCCATTTTTGTGAGCATGTCCACCACCATGAGGACCGTGGTAAACCCTGAATATGGAGGCAGTTCTGTCAGGAAGTCCATGGATACGGCACCCCAAGGCCTGTCCAGGGTCAGCAATGGCTGAAGCAGCCATGGAGGAGGTCCCGTCACTGACTTAGCCTGCCGACACTATATACAAGAGGTGATGTACATCTGCACAACATGTCATAAGCAGGGCCACCAGAAAGTACGGGAGACCAGGTTCAATGTCTTGAAAAGGCCAAAATGTCCCGCCGCCAGATTGTCATGACACTGGGAATAAGTCCACAGAGGGGCTCCGTGGGCACATAGACCCGGTCCTGGTACCTCAAGAGATCATTGTCAAAGGTCCACAGGGAGGCCAGCCCTACCGCTGACCTCCATTGCTCCAGCCACTCATCCCACCACTGTGCATCCCATATCTGAGACCGTAGGTCCATGGGCTCATGAACTGCAGCAAAGGATTCGACAGGCAAAACTGTCCAGGGTGGAAGCGAATCTGCAGTGTCAGAGTACTCTGGTTTCCAGGACAGGGCATCTGCCCTTTGGTTTTGCACACTCAGAATGTAGGTCACCCTGAAGTTGAACCGGGCAAAGAACAGATGCCACTGGATCTGGCACTGGTTCAACTTGTGTGCCATTGTCAGGAACTCTAGATTCCTATGGTCTGTCTGGACCTCGACTTGATGCCTGGCCCTCTCCAGGTGATGCCTCCAGGCCTCAAATGCCACCTTAATGGCCAGTAACTCCTTCTCCCAGATGGTGTAATTGCGCTTGGAAGGATTGTTTTCATGAGAAGAAAGCCCAAGGGAAAAGGGTACTGCCAGGGGCTTAAGCCTGCAGTAACACCAAGCCTACCGTGATGTCAGATGCATCTGCTTCCACCACAAATGGACGATGGGGATCAGGGTGCTTCAGGATCAGCTCCTTCGTGAAGGCGTGCTTCAGGGCCTCAAACGAATGTTGCTCGGTGGGCCCCCAGTGAAACGGCACTTTCTTCTGCAGGAGTCAACTGAGGGGCGCAGTCAGGAAAGCACATTTGGGGATGAAGGTCCGGTAATATTGGCAAACCTGAGGAGTCTCTGGACATCCTTCACTCACAGAGGAGGTTGCCAACTGTGCAATGCCTCTACCTTGCCCGGCTCCATTGCAATTCCTTCAGGGGAGATATGGTGCCCCAGGAACTCAATGGTAGTCTGCCAGAACTGACACTTCTCCAGCTTTGCGAACAAACAAGGCTCCCGGAGTTGTTGCAGAACCAGGCGTAGGTGTTGCTGATGAGCCTTCCAAGACATCAAGTAGATCAAGATATAGTCCAGGTAAATGGCAACAAACTGATCTAAGAGGTCCCGGAAGATATTGTTCATGAAGTGCTGGAAGACTGCCAGGACATTGGTCAAACCAAATGGCATGCCTGTGTACTCAAAATGTCCGTACCAGGTGCCGAAGCCCGTCCCCTGCCCAGACTCGGACCAGGTTATAAGCACCATGCAAGTCCAGTTTTGTGAACACCGTCGCCTCCTGGAGCCACTCCAACAACTCAGGAATCAGGGGCAGCGGGTAATGGTTACGCACCATGATGGCATTCAGGTGATGATAATCACAACAGAGTCTCAGATCCCCGGTCTTCTTTTTGACGAACAAGACCAGGGCAGACAATGGTGAAGATGAGGGCCGGATAAAACCCCGGGCGAGGTACCTGGCCAGAAAGTCCCGCAATGCGGCCAATTCCAGCTCAGACATGGAGTACAGGCGACCCACAGGGAGCTTCGTGTCTGGTACTAAGTCAATGGGGCAGTCATAAGCCTGGTGCGATGGCTTTTGGTCCACCTCCTGCTCGCTGAAGACGTTCACAAACTCCGCTAAGTCCGGCAGCACAGACACCCTGGGCAAGCTGAGCACCTGGCTTGTGCAGATGTGACGGGTGTGGTCGACACATTGCAGGGACGGGAACGTGACCAGGTTCTAAGACCAATAAATCTGAGGGTCATGCGCCTGCAGCCAAGCCAAGCCCGGGACCACAGGGAAATGCAGGCCCGAAGCAATGTAAAACTGGATGGCCTCTTCGTGCTCCCCGAGGACCAGGCACAAGGACTGTGTGGCAGCCTCGATAGGCCCAGACAGAAGCATCCAGCCGTCAATGGTCTTGACCCACATTGGTGGGTCCACTGGACACAGAGGGATGGCATACTTGGTAGCAAATGCCGTGTCTATAAAATTCGTAGTAGCCCCGGAATCGACCAAGGCATGGGCCGGAATTCCCTGGGAAGGAGATAATGGCAAATCAGTTCTGAAAGCTTTCCAAGAAAACTTCAGGGATTTGTCCAGGAAGTCACCAGGAGTCAACAGTAACTGTATATGCATATACAGTAGTGGCCAAAATTGTGGAAACCTTTGGGGAGAGAGTGTATTTTTGAGGCTTGAGGTTTGATGGCTAATAACACCACCTCTTTTTGGAATAGTACCTTAAAATTATATAACAACGGAAATATAATTTAGTCAAGAATGTAACACAACGAAGTTTATTCAATTATCTGCATTCTATGAAAAGTTATGTCAGAAGTGACCCAGCAATAAAACCCAGTTAATAGAAGAAATCATTCAATCTGCAGAACTAAAAGACTCCTTGGGAAGATGTTCTAAGGCATGCTAAAGGTTACCCAACTAAGTATTAACCGACATGGTAATAATATTTGTATATCTCATTTTTTCTATGTTGATAACTTTTGTATATCTCATTTTCCTATGTGTTTCACTTTTATTCTTTATAACTACTATTCTAAGAGCAAATCCTTCATAAAAATTATTGCATTACGTTCTTGATTAAATTTTATTTCCATTGATATATAATTTTAATGTACTACTCCAAAGCAAAGTGGTGTTATTAGCCATCAAACCTCAAAAATACACTTTTCCCCCAATGGGTTTCAACAATTTGGCCACTACTGTATATATGTATAATGCATTTATTATAAACTTATAGATCGGGCAGGGGGGCATTTCTGTCATGGCCCCTGGCCTCTGCAGGATCTTGATGCCAGAGATGAGATCTTCCACCACTTTTTGACCTTCCAGAAGGGTTTTAAAACCTAACTTGGTTGGTTGGATTGGGGCCCCAGTGGGCACACACTATGTTGGAGTTGCATGTTCTTGGTTTTTAGCAGAGATGGGTTGCAAAATCCAGTGCTACTGGTTCACTCATACTTGCATACATGTTTGTGCATGATGCTTCTGCATATGTGCAGAAGCTTCTGTGCATGTACAGAAGCGTCCAGGCGAGTGGACAGAACTAACCACCATTGCCACCAGTTTGCCTGATCTGGACTGAACTGGGAGCAACCCACCTCTGGTTTTTAGTCTTTATTTAATCATAGTAAATTTTAATGCTTTTATATTTATTATTTTATTGCATTATAATCTGCACAGAGTCACTTTGGATAGTGAGATGGGCAAAATAATAATAAAATAAAATTTATACAGCAGTAGACTATATTTTTTTCAGGGTGGATTTTTTCAGGATGGTTTTGCAATATATTTTGAAAAATGCAGCTTCTGAAAACCTGCACAATGTTTACTTCTGATTTTGCCTCTCCAAAACTTACAGAGGTTCACCATCTCTTTGCTAGCTAAATATTCCATTTGTAATTTTGTGAGGAAAAAGAGAAGAGAAAATACTGGAAGGAGATAATATAAAAAGGTTCCTTATATCCAGTTCTTATGATGTTAAGCTGTGATAATTAAGCCAGTTTAAAAAGTCAATGAATGTACAGGTACCTCTCACATATATTATACACATTTCCTTTGGCCTAATAATTGCAATGTCACTTGGATGAGACATTAAGTATACTCTTAAGGAAACAACTTTGTCTTCCCTCTGAAGAGCTGAATAAACGAATAGGTCTTTTCTGAACAAGCTGCATAATATCTTTACATTACTCTTAAAGAGGAAAGAAGCTCTTGAGAGTCCTTTGCTACATTGCATTATGCAGATGGTAGTTACATAGCAGAGTAGATATTTCTGAACACAAGATTCCTATGTCATGATAATCTGTGGAAGTCTGTTTCCTTAGCATGTGGAGTCTATTTGTTTAAACTAATATCTCAGCCAGAATGTATGACACTGTAGCAAGAATATTTGCAGCTGATGGGAGTTGGATAAACACAAATTAATCCTATTGGCTCTGAGCTGATGTTCCTGGAAAGTGACAATAGAAAAAAACATTTGTTATACTATTTTGGAAACATCAAGGATTGTAAGGGGAAATCATATAGATCATTTGATATTTGTAGTTTAGTTTTTAATTATACACATATGTGCACACATCGCTGCACACATTACACAGAGAGTCTAATTAATAAGATCTTGCCAGATCAGTGGCTTGTTATCGCTGCTTATGAATACAACCATCAAAACAGTTAGTGTTTAATTTATCTAGTTTATTTCTTTCAAATCTAAGTCTTTTCAAGGTGGTTTACTGTATGAAATATATGTCAATTTCAGTATAATTTCATAAAACCATAAATCATTTCTGGCATATTCAACAGTATCTTCTCTAAGTTAACAAGCCAAACCAAAAACTTGAAAGAAAACATTTTTTAAAAAGGTTCATTTACATATTTTTTTAAAAAAAACTCAATCAAATATTGCATGTGACTTCATGCATGTATCCTATACATGCAATGGTGATATTCAGACTGTTTCTTTAATAAATAGTAAGATATTTCAGTTAATGAAAGCTGCCCAAGTCACTGTTAGAAGCAAATGTATCAGTAATACTGTATAAATTCTATACTATCAGTACTGGGGTTTTCACACACCCAGCCACACATTTATACATATTTATACAAACACCCAGCCAAATATTTAGCTATGTAATGTAGTTGAGCATGGGTGGCCATCCAGACAAGGGCCTCCATGGGTAGTGAGTAGTCAACAGCATCAAAGTGACATGCATAATGAGAAAATTAGAACCAATTTTCTCCCATTTGATTCTTCCTATGGATCCCTCAGAACTCGACATCGTGCATTTACATACATACTTAATCCGATTATGTTTTTCCATTATCTTGTGCATCCTATTCTGTGATGGGATTCAAAAATTTTTACTACCGGTTCTGTGGGTGTGGCTTGGTGGGCATACCTTGGTGGGCATGGCAGGGGAAGGATACTATAAAATCTCCATTCCCACCCCACTCCAGGGGAAGGTTACTGCAAAATCCCCAATTCCTCCTGATCATCTGGGACTGGGGAGGCAGAGAATATATGGGAGCGGAACCAGCCAGAGGTGGTATTACTGGTTCTCCGAACTACTCAAAATTTCCACTACCAGTTCTCCAGAACTTATCAGAACCTGCTGAATACCACCTCTGATCCTATTGCAGCTATTAAATAACTAAACAGTAACATTCCAAAATCTATAATTCACTGTTGAATTTCAGTGATGAAATTTGGGAAGGGATTCTGAACGAAGGCCATAAAAATAGCCTTTGTATAGCATCAGCATGCAGGCTATAGGCTGTCCATAATTCTTCTTTTTATTTCAATCTTCGTTGTTGCTTTGCTGTCCTAAGTTTGCTTGATTCTTAAATATAAGTATAAATTCCTCTTTCAGACCTAGGGTGGCTATTTGTGAGTCAGAAATTAGTGAAGGAAAACATTCTATGACATCACAACTCATATTTTTACTGACAAAGGGTCTGATTAAATTTTTCAGTAAGCTACAATGTAATTTACAGTGTTATAAACATTTAAATTGAATTATTCGGTCTAAGGGAAAATTCCTATTGAAGACTGGGGCTCATTTTCCATCTCTCTTTGATTAAGGTGACCAGACGTCCCGATTTTGGCGGGACATTCACAATTTATAACAATTTGTCCCATGTCCTGGGGCGTTTTTAAAAAGTCCCGATTTTCTGGCTTCATGTTGAAAGCCCAGTGGTTTTGCTTAAGAAATCCTAACTGGGGCAAGACAAAAGACACTCTGTCTCAGTACTTTCATTGAAGATAAAACATTAAAGCAAGAAAATGGAACCCCCCCACACCCATTTTACTTACTTTTATAAGAAAAGATGACCCAGTACCCATAGAGCTCCAGGAAATACTTGGCTAGAGAAGTTGCAAGTGTTCCTTCCTGGATTTTCCAGAGGGGAGGGGCATGGAGGTTGGAGGTCGGCTCGTGTGGAAAAAATGGTGGCAAAGTTTCTTTGAAAAATATTTCCCTGACTAATTTCACCATTATAATTTGCTCAGTTCTTTGTATTAATATCTACATCATTCTGGATTGACTTGGAGTGCTCACTTGTGCCTGCTGGTAAGTGAGCTGGGTTTTTTTTATTTTTTTAATGTATTTTAAAATAATATTTTATTCATTGTGCATAGGATTTTTTAAAATAGTTTTATTCTGTGTGGATTCTTTTTTTTAATTGTCTTAGACTATTTAAAAAAAGATTCTATCCAAAATAAATTGAAGTGAAACCATTTTTTAAAATTCTATGCCCAATACTTTGAAATATATTGTGCATAGAATTTTTTAAAATAGTTTTACTTCAATTTATTCTGTGTGGAATAGTTTGAAATGTTTTATTTCAATTTATTCTGTGTGGATTCTTTTTTTAAATTGTCTTAGACTATTTAAAAAAAGATTCTATCCAAAATACAAAATACCAGCTGCAGTTATTCACTTCAGAACTGTGGCAAGAAAGGTGGAATAGTGACCAAAGTTATAATGGCATTGAAAAAAGTGACTGATGACCATTTTTCATACTGAGTGACCATTTTCACACTTAGCGACCGTTGCAGCATCCTCATGGTCACACGATCAAAATTTTGATGTTTGGCAACAGATTCGTATTTATGATGGTTTCAGAGTCCTGGGGTCATTTTAATTGCCTTCTGTGACCTTTTGACAAAGTCAAATGGGGAAATCAGATTCACTTATGTTACTAACTTATCAGCTGCAATTATTCACTTAAGAACTGTGGCAAGAAAGGTGGTATAGTGACCAAAGTTACAATGGCATTGAAAAAAGTGACTGATGACCATTTTTCACACTTAGCAACCATTTTCACACTTAGCAACCGTTGCAGCATCCTCATGGTCACGTGATCAAAATTTTGATGTTTGGCAACAGTTACAATTTATATTTGTAAATTGTAGTTATGTTGAAATAAAAAAAACCTTACAATACTATTTTTGCGTTGTATGAAAATTTTTGTTGCTCCGTATAAAATTTTTAATCAAGCCCTCCCCCTCCCCCTGGTCAAAGGTGTCCCTCTTTACCAATCTGAAAATCTGGTTACCTTATCTTTGATCCATTGGCAAATATCTGATAAGTAAAATAGTGAAGAAAAAGTTTAAGAGTATATTGAATGTCACTATTCTAAAGCTCCCTGGAAAATCTATTTGTTTGATCAGAATTGATAATAACTTCTTATAAGAGAAAGGTTGAATGCTTCTCCATGTGGAAACTCTCATGCCCAATATTTTTTTCTTTCTATCAATGGATAACTAATAAAAGCAACACCGTATTGTTTTTCAATGCGCCCTAATTTATATAATATGTCTTTTAAACTGAAACTTTGGAAAGGTATTCCTTAAACACTCTGGCAAATTATTTAGTGGAAACAAGCAGACATTCCCTACAGACTACTGCTCTGCTAAACCTGTTGCCAAATACGACACATATTTACGTGCAAATTTCTCTCCCATTCCTTATGGAGAACACTAACAACGGCCACAGAAATGCAGGAAAGAGATTCAGCTGTGGCAATCGTAGCACATTTCTGACAGGTTCAGCCAGAGGGAGAATCTTTCCTGGCTTTCTTGGTAAAAGTTATGCCTTTGAACCATGAGGGTTTCCTCTTGAATCTTGGCTGAGGAGGTGTGGGGCTAAAGTCCAGCCACACCCTCCAGACAGGGAACTCTGCTAATTGGATAAGACATCTTTAATGTCTGGCCACCATTTGGCAGGCCCAAGAGGCAGCTGCAGCACTCATCTCCATTTATAAGACACTCTTGATTAACACCATATTTTAACACAAGGCCAAATGGAGTTTCACCGAGCCAGACATTTGTACATTCCTTTGGAGAAATCCTCTCTTTTCAATTGCAGAGTTTGCTCTCATGCTTTTTGGGGAACACATGGTGTAACCTGGCTTTTGTTCTTTCCACAAAAATACTCAACCATGAATGTTAAGATTCATAGCTCCAAATTTTCATTGTTACCTTCCAGCTGTCAGCTTTCTTCCAGAAAACCACTTTCAGTAAAGGAATAACTCCAGCAATTTTAGTGAAATTCTCTTTCAACTTTGTCCACAGCCATAAATGCTTCATGAAGCAAAGTACAGCATCATAACTCTATGGCCTTATCCCACTTTATTCTAGCAGACTTTAGTTCCATCTCTTTTTTCTAGCACAAATCTGCCTGGTATTAACAATCAGTTTATTGATTAGTATGAACACTATTAATCCTTAACAAGACAGTAAAGAAGCCAGATTTTTTTAAAAAAGAAAATAAGCAAAACAGTTCAACAATACTTAACATAAAAGGATTTGCTGCAATAGTACATATAAAAAAGAGTAGAATATTTTTGTAAGACGAGCAGCAAAAGTACCAATAAAGAAATACAGCTACTTAGGGTTAAAGGTTCAAATGAATAAGAATGATTCAATTTAAGCTGCAGTCTTATGCAAAATCTCTTGGCAGTAAGACCAACTGTGAACTCAAGAGGATTTACTTCAAGCACACATTTCCAAAGTCAGAGGCTAAGGGTTCATCCAGATAGTCACTTCAAGGTGCTTTCTTCCATGCTTGTGTTGGCAGAAAAATATGCTGATATAAATTATTCTGCCCTGTGTCTGAGCTTCACTGTGCCTCAGCAATGAAACTGGACGTTGTGTCTCACTGAAATGTGAGACCGTTTCAGAGCAGCAGTTGGTGGATTCCCTGCACTCTTTCTCCTCACACTCAGTGTGGCCTATCAGTGAATAAAATAATCCCCAATTGCTCCCAGAATGTGTGGCAGAGTGGAGTTTGGGGAACTCACAAAGTCATCAAACTGGTTTGTGGGGGGGGGGGGGTTGCATTGGAATTAGCTCTTTGAGACCAACATTCCTTGACAAGGAAGAGGAAAATACAACTACAACCTTAAAGAAAAGTATAGGATAAAGAGACAATCAAAAATATTCAAGGTATTAATTTCTTTGGATAATTTATCTGGCCTCCTTTCCTATTATCTCCACCACTACATTTTTTTCTGTTTACTCTGAGAGAGTTTCAAAAGATTTGTTGTTTCCCTGGTTTTATTCAAGGCACTTATTTTACCTCCAAGTAATGAAAGAAATGTCCTTCTGGGTTCGTCTCCAAGTGGGGAAAAAGACACTGGAGACATGGAGACTGCTTGGAAAGATGGTTTATTGTTGGACAGGACCATATGGCTTGAGCCCTGAACAGAAAAGGTGATCACATGCTTCAATGTTGGTGAAGAAGAAGTGAAGGGCTGAAGGAGGGGCTTGCTAGGCTTTTTATAACCTGTTTAGTCCCACCTCTCTGTTTCCTGTTCCTGTGTAAGAAATGTATTCTGATTGGTTGTCAGACTCCCATGGGGCCATGCAGGGGCTACTCTCTAGGCTGTGTTTTGAATCCAGGTATGGATGAGTTCTCAGATACCATGTGGTCAGTTGAGTAAAGTTCCAATATTATCATGCCTTTACTCCCATCCCCTCTGGGGCTGCTGTGGAGAAGTGGAGAAGTCTTTATTATGTAGAATGGACTAGCCTGGCCTTCACAATGGCCCATTAACAGTGAGGATGGCAGGAAGCTACAGTCACAGTGAGGGCTTGGGGTTTTTTGGAGATCCTCTCTGCTAGCTCTTCCACTGGGGGAATTGCCTGAGGGGAATTGACCCTCCCCCAATGGGATGAAAAGGGAGAAATCACTTTTAGGCTTTTGTTCCAGGGCAAAAAATCAACCTAGGAAAAAAACTGTGTGTGGAGAAGATAGTTTCAATCTAATTCTGAATAGGCTCTTCCCCCCCCCCTCTCTCTCTCCCTCCCTCCCTCCCTCCCTCTCTCTCTCTCTCTCTCTCTCTCTCTGTGTGTGTGTGTGTGTGTGTGTGTGTAGCTGCTTCTATAATCCAGAAAATACAGACATTTTGGACAAACTTTCCCTCCCACTAGACAGAAATCTAAGGTGTTCAGAAATTGCTGTGCTAGCCAAATCCAAATAAATCCAAATATTATTCCAGAAGGCAGACGATGTAAATTTCATGGAACATGACATTCCCACTGCCTCTATGATTGAAACACTTTTGCAGTAAGATGAGTAAATTTTCAAAAGGGACAACAACTTGTGTTGCAAACAAACAAACAAACAAAATATCATAGGGTAGAGCACCTTGACTCATAAGCTTTTAAAATGCACTCAGGTGTAAAAGAGGGAGGGAAGAACAGCTTTAAAAAATGAATTAAAAAAAAAGAAGTACTTTGAGTCAACACTCCAAAATATTAGATTCCATTCAGATGGAAGCAAATTCTCATTAAGTATGTTAAAACATTTGCAAATGTAAGCAAAATATCTCAAAATCATTTCTTTTTATAGGTTTAATTAAGCATTTTAAACCTCAAAAGTTTCCAGAAGGAAAAAAAATCAAAATTGTATTTGTCACCCATTTACTCCAAATTTCTCAGAGAGAGAAAAAAAGTGGTTAAAACGAGCAGAAAAGGAAATGTAGTTGCATAACTTCTATATGCAGATGAAAAGATCACAACAGTGAAAGGTAAAGGTGCAGGAGCAGGTCACCCATTTACTCCAAATTTCTCAGAGAGAGAAAAAAAGTGGTTAAAATGAGCAGAAAAACTTCAGCCCCCTTCAATGACCCAAAAGGAAGGAGGGAAAGAAGGGGGGAATGCACAGAGGCATTCACAAATATTTCTGGGGGCATTTCATACACACGCTCATTGTAAAATGAGCAGACACTTACTCTCCCCGCCTTTCCTGCTTCCTCCAAAGAATGACCCAGAAGGAAGAAGGAGGGGTAATTCACGCAGGCAATCACAGGTCTCTGGATCCCTTCACTTATCATGCCCTGGGGCATTGGGGACACATACATTCATACTGCAATCAGACGCTCATGCTTGCTCATGCCAACCAATCATTATAACTATTTCAGGAAGCTTTTTCACAAGCCACCAAGCTTCATTTTATTTTATTAGAGGATCTCACACTCCCTTCAGGTTTGGAAATGATAACACATAAGCATACACCCACATACCATTAAACAACCTTGCAACTTACTGTTTCTTTATATGAAAGGAATTAAAGTACATTCATACCAACTTTAACCATCAACATACTCACATTTGCACTGCAATCAAACTGCTTGTGTAAATTAATTTCACATACAAAAATATCCCATTTCATTTTTTCTTCATACAAAGCAATTATTACAATTATTTCAGGGAGTTGTACATAAGCTAATGAGCTCCATTTTCTATTATTAAGGGATCTCAACTTCCCTCCAGTCTGGAAATGATTACACACACACACATACATGCACACATACCATGGAACAGCACGTTCAGGCCTGGGGGAGGTTCTGTCCCTTTAAATCTTCAATTTTCTTTACTTGGGGAACATGTGGCTCATTCTCCAAGGAGTGGGGAAACTCAGAGAGCAGTTTAAATCCTAACTACACTCCCCTCCCCCACAG
This sequence comes from Thamnophis elegans, assembly GCF_009769535.1. Classification (NCBI taxonomy): domain Eukaryota; kingdom Metazoa; phylum Chordata; class Lepidosauria; order Squamata; family Natricidae; genus Thamnophis; species Thamnophis elegans. Next base: position 39,700,441 of record NC_045549.1, on the reverse strand, counting down.
CTTCAAGCCCAAGCTTATTTATTTTGCTACTGGTCAAACATATCACAATTCAATGCCATTCAATTCTACATGTTATTAGTATAGAGGCACACCTAAGAATTTAACAGACGTTACATCAATTAGTCAAGTCCAATTACCTAGGTCTTCCCATTCAGATGGGCTTTACCTTATTACCTGCTAAATTTCTTACTTTTGCTTGAAGTTACACCCATTCTTCTATCTCCTTAAGCACTAGATTGTTAATACCTGCCTCTGCCCTGGGTGTTCCATTTCTATCTTGACCTTCCAGCGAGTGCTGGCATATTTTTAAAGATCAAGATATATAGAGACAATGTATAGAGATGTTTGTCCACACATTGTTTGCATTGGCCAGGGTTCTAGGTTGGACCTCCCAGTGGGGCGCTGGCATATTTTTAAAGATCCAAACTCTTAGCTCTCCCAGCAGGGTGCTGGCATAGTTTTAAAGGCCAAGATATATGGAGACTTTCATTAACACATCGTTTGCATCTGGGTGGGGCTTGAGCTCTACTTTTCTTTTAAAGACAATTATTACTGCTGCAACAGCTTTCTAACATATCCCTGTGGACTCCTTAGTCATTTTGGGGAAAAACTCAGGTAGAACTTCTCTTCAGTTCATTTGATGGTAGCCAGAAAATCAGCAAATTTGTTACAAAATCTAAATCAAAACTGTCTTCTAGAGGCCAGGTTTCTACTTTAGGATAGAATAGAGTAGGTTGGCCAGATAGATGTGCAGAGGGTTTTACTCAGGTTGAAGGCAAACCTTTAGTAGGAATTTCCTTCATCTCATACATGCACACACAAGGCAACACTCTCCTCCTCCCCCCCAAAAGGAAAAACAATCTATACTCACCTGAAGAGTACAACCTTCCAGGGCTGAAAAACATTAAAACAAGGTTCCCTCCCCCACAGAAAAGACATTGTTGGGGGATTAAGGGTAAGGGAGGGGCTTGGGGTGGGTAGAAAGCTTGGAGGCAGAGTTTAAAAAAGGGTAAAATCATCAGTTACTAAACAGATAAACTGGTAACATGGGGATATCACAGATGAGAAATGGGGTCTGGATTCACATGCTTCAGGAAGGAAATAAACAGGTAAAATAATTTAAACACACAATAAATGCAAGGATTAAACTTTTCTTGTAAATGAACTTAAAACATTTCCTGGGTTGTTACTTTAAGGCATAGGGAAAGAAGGAAGGGGGAAAAAATTATCTGTACTCTGGTTTGTTTTGGGGGGGGGAACAAACTGAGCGAAGGCAATTTCTGCCAGTTTACTCTTTTCTTTCTTTGAACACTTTAAAATCCTTGTCTTTTGGAATGGAGACATCTTAGTTACAATTACATTGAGGGTGCACAAAGACTTAGGCACACATTTAGACAGGGACAAGGAGAAAATAAGAGGGGGGGGAAAGAACTCTCAGGTTTTCACATCCTAGTCATTCCCAGCACAAATCTGTTAAATTAGGGAAGGCACAAATCTTAACAAACAAACCACGTGGTTGCATAGAAGACAGAGAAAGAGACAAACAGACAAGAGAAAAAAGAAACCCCAACATTTTTCCCTTTTCTTTTAAGTACCTTTATGTAGCCAAATTAGTTTTCCTGTATTATCTTTCAGCAAAGCCCATTTCTCACACAATTTCCTTGCTTTAGGAAATCTCCAAGGGATTTTCCCGTCACCGTCGAGCTAACGCTTCCCATGACCCTTTAAGATGTAAGGCTCACTTTGGCTTAGCTGGGCGACCCACCGTAAGTTTTTGGGGGAAAAAGATTCCGGGAAAGAACTTCTATTCCCTCGACAAAGTATTCGGCCCCTTTCCTACCAGGGAATTCTGCTAGGGTTTTACAGACCAAAAAGGTAATCTGTGGTTGACCTCTGCCCTTTCAGTAGTACCTGCCCCTCCTTCTCTTTACACACAATGAGCCTTTGCTTTTTTTGCTTTCACAGGACAACAGCAACAGCGACAAAAAAAATTTCCATCCATTTTCACACACACACTCTTTTCCCTAACAGAAGGCCCTGTGCTCTGGCCTGACCCTAATACTTTCCAGGCTCTCTTGGTAAAACACACAGAGGAACCAAGATCCAGCTGTGATCAGGAGAAGGATCCCACACATGCAGGCAAACACACATCTCCCATGCTTTGCCATGCTTTAAATTAAATTTTAGAGAATTAAAATTTAGAGGTACTCACCTTCTTTCCAGGCAGCCTTTGAGGTCAAACTCAAAACCCCTTTAAAACCTAGATCAAATGGTTAAGGCCAAGATAAAGTCCACCCACAGACTCAATGGGGTCTGTGCCGGCATGGAGGCTTACCTGGGGCCATATCCATTTGTTAGGCTAGCTTGAAATCCCATCTGGGTCACCAATTGATGAAAGAAATGTCCTTCTGGGTTCAGCTCCAAGTGGGGGAAAAGACACTGGAGACGGGGGGCGGCTGCTTGGAAAGATGGTTTATTGTTGGACAGGGCCACATGGCTTGAGCCCTGAACAGGAAAGGTGATCACATGCTTCAATGTTGAAGAAGAAGAGAAGGGCTGAAGGAGGGGCTTGCTAGGCTTTTTATAACCTGTTTAGTCCCACCTCTCTGTTTCCTATTCCTGTGTAAGAAATGTATTCTGATTGGTTGTCAGACTCCCATGGGGCCATGCAGGGGCTACTCTCTAGGCTGTGTTTTGAATCCATGTATGGATGAGTTCTCAGATGCCATGTAGTCAGTTGAGTAAAGCTCCAATATTATCATGCCTTTACTCCCATCCCCTCTGGGGCTGCAGTGGAGAAGTCTTTATTATGTAAAAGGGACTAGCCTGGCCTTCACAATGGCCCATTAACAGTGGGGATGGGCAGGAAGCTACAGGCAACTATTCTGTCTTTTAAAGCATGTTTCTTTCTTTTCACATCCAGAGAAATATTCTGCCTTTTCAATATTTCCTAGGATATTTCATTTTTCTGGGAGAGGGCTGGATGATAACATCCCACACAAGGAAGCTATTTTTTTTTCTTTTACCAAACATCCATTGTAAATATAGCCAAAAAGAAAAGAAAAAGAAAAATTAGGTCCTGCAGGAATTGAGTTAATTAGTGAGGATTAGATCTTAGCGTGTTTTCCCGTCCATTCCATTTCTCTTCTTTCTTTAACATAAACAATTCTCATTATCTCCATTCAGCCAGTGACATCCTTTCCCGGGCCAATTGATTTGTTTATTGATCCATCACTCTGCATGCCATTGTTTCCCCATTTGAAAAAAACTATCAATTTGCTTTGTGATTGATAGTGCTGAGGGGAGGGACAGACAGGTTTTGGAGAGAGAGAAATGGTGTCTTCTGCTCAGGGACGTGCAGTCACTAGAGGCAAGGGAGGCGGAGCCTCACCAGTTTCCTCAGGAAAAAGAAAGAAATTTAAATATTTTTTTAAAAATAATTAAAGCCAAGATAGTTGCTACCAGATTCCAGGTCACAGTGGCTTGGTGTCTGCTTAGTGTTAACCAAAGCAGGAGGCGAGAGAACTCGGGGCCTCCTTTCCATAAGGAATTTTTCGCCTTCTAAAAGTTAAGAAAGAGTTAAAAGGCAAAAATGTTCAGATGCAAAAGAGGCACTAATTCTCCCGCCTCCTGATCTGGAAGCAGCGAATCATGTCTTCTTGAGCACGCTTACATTGGGCGGGTTATTTCGGAGGGCGTGCTTCAGAGGAGAGAGGAGTGGGGGAGAAGGAGGAGGCTCGCTCTTTGCTGCAGACCTGGGTGCTTGGCGGCTCCCGAGATGCACAGTGCCCTGCCGCCCCCGATGCTGCCGCCCGCCCGCTGCCCCGGCCTGCTTCTCCAGGCTCCGCCGCTGGAAGTCCTGGATCGCCTCTGGGGGAAGGCTGGGTGAGAAGCGGAGCGAAGCTTCTCCGCGGCCTCCTGGCGCTGCACAGAGGCTCTTGCCTGGCGCGAAGGAGGGGCGGTGGGCAGCAGCAGTGGCTGCTTTAAGCGCTGCCTTGTCTCGCAGCTGGGGCCACCCCAGGCCACCAGCTGCTGGCACGCGCTCCTGAGAGAGCCTCTGCGCAGCGCCGGGATGCCGCGGAGAAGCTTCGCTCCGCTTCTCACTCAGCCTTCCCTCAAAGGCGATCCGGGACTTCCAGCGGCGGAGCTTAGAGAAGCAGCAGGCCGCAGGCCAGGGCAGCTGGTGGGCGGCGGCATCGGGGGTGGCAGGGCACTTTGCATCGCGGGAGCCGCCAAGCGCCTTTGCTGCAGGACCCGGGTGCTTGGCTGCTCTCGCGATGCAAATCCCCCCCCGCCGAGGCCGACCGCTGCCCTGCTGAGCTGCTTCGCAAAAGGATGCCCAGCTGAGCCTCACCAGGTATAAACCTCACCACATGTCACTGCTCCTGCTTTTTTTACTTTCTCTCACCATCTTCCCCCATATGTCTTACTACCACAGTAGTTAGCAAGGTTTCTGATTGCCAATACTTTAACCATAGCAACAAGCAATCCCTCTTCCCCATTCCAAATTAGATTGTTGAACACTTTGGGCAGCCAGGAGCAATCTTACTTACAGTATTTTCTGATTTTCAAAAGAAAACCTGAAACTTGGAAGCAACATCTTTTCATTCTAAGCCTTCATGTCAGGCTTCTCATAAAGGTCTGGACAGAACTTGCCAGTTTGTCATCTGCCATTTCAAATAGGGAATCACACTAAATGACTGATGGGGAAACAAAGGGTGAGGGGAGAACATGCAATGCTACAATTAGTAGGCCCAAAAATCCTTTAAGTTGTGTTGCTTTTTTAGCCACCAAGATGATAAAATGGCAGTAGAATTAAAGTGATCAAGAAGCATATGAAGGAAAGGAAACACACTTAGGCAGCCAATTTCAGTTGGATGGATTGCTGCTGCTGACCAGGTTATTTTCAAATTCATAATGAAGATGAGTTAGACTGCAAATTTTGTATGGAAAGAATGAAACCACCACTTTCCACAACAGAACAAATGAATATCCCTTTAGTTACATCTGAAGAAAGCTGAAGAATCAGCTTCAGAATTATCCTCATAAAATGTTGCTTTCAGACACCTGCGTATATTCCCTTGCAATGAGATTCATCCTGTTGAACAGAAATCATGCAATTTTAATCTGTCCACAATACTGTATCATAATGTTGCTCTCAGAGCTTTTCACATAGTATTTTGTTATCTTCACCAGTTCCTTCTATTCTGCTGTTTCCAGAGAGTGCCATGTCACTAGCCATACTTTTTTGTCTTTCTTATTGTTAATTATTAAGTCTGAGGTGTTGGAGAACAGGTGCCTGTCTGTTTGAATTTTAAAGTTAGCTTCTTTACTTTCTATGACTTTCTCTCTTCCTCTTCGCTTCTGTTCCTTCCTCCTTCCATCCTTTCACCTTCCCTCCTTCCTATTTCTTCCTTCTTCCTTCCTTCTGCCTATCTACCTTCACCTTCTCTGTCTTTCTGCTCTTTCCCTGTTTTCCCCTTTCCTCCCTCCCTCCCTCCCTTCTTTCCTTTCCTGTGTTGTTTCTTTGTGCAACACTTAACACCACGTATGATTGAAGTGTATTCCTTTTTAATGAATGAATTTGAAAAAGAAATGTTTCTCTTTGGTCAAGGAGTCTGTATGTGTGCAACACACACACACACAGACACACATACACAAACACACACACACACACACACACACCAGGAGAGTGAAATTAAACATTTTCTGAATGTTTGAGCCCAAAAGATTTCCCCATCACTGCTGTAACAGGTGAAGCCAGCTTTCCGTATGAATGCTGTTCTCACAACCACCTTGGCAAAACTGACCCGCAATCAGCAACACGGCTGGGACTCAGCTTGGACTGGCAAGCCTGCAAGTTGGAGGCTGGTGTGGTTGCTACCTCAGACCCACAATGGCACACACAGAGAACCCCGCTGGCCCATGCCAGGGCTGGCAAGATAGGTGTGCCCGCACCCCCCACCTGCCACCTGACGGGGGAGGGGGAGGTTTGTTTGCATGGTGCCCACCAGCCCAAAGCCCCACGTGCCTTCTCTGCCAGGGTGGGCACTGGGCAGCGGGTATCCATCTCTCTCTCTGAAGTGGGAGGCCGGGTTGGCACCAGTGAGCTAGAGACAGCTCCTCCACCCCTGCCTTCCCTTGCCTGGCATCCCCCCCAATCGGCGCTTGGCTGCTCAGCGTCACCGCTTTGACAGGCGGGCACCAAGACGGGCGCGGGGTGGCGACAGGGCGCAGCAACCTGGGCGCCTCCTTTTGCCTCGCCTTCCTCTGCGTTTCCCACCCGCCCAGGCAGGGGAGGGGGCTGGATCCAATCTCTCCCCGCCCCGCCGCTCCGATGGTAAGTGGGGAGACCCCCCAAAGGGGAAGAGGGTGGGGGTCATTTTTCCTCAGCTGGCTTCCTCCCCTCCTCCGACGTCAGCGCTGCCTCAGCTGCGGGTCTCAAGCGCAGGCGCGGGAGACACATTTGCAACCAGGCACCCGCACTCCACTGCTGGGACGGGGAAGCGGAGGACCCCTTGCCCCAAACCTTCCCCCTTGCCGGGCGAGGAGGCTGCAGGGAGGTCGCCTAGCGGCTGGACTGGACGCATGGCCAGAGAAGGGCGGAGCAGCCTCCGGTGCCAGCGGGGGTGACGCGCGTGGTGGGAAAGCTGCCGTCCAGCCTGCTCTTCCTGGCGGCGGCGGCTCCTGCTCCTCCCTCCCTTCACACGGCCTCCTGCCTCTCTCCTGGCCAGAGCAGCACCGCGCCCTGCCAAGAGCCACCGCCGGGCAGCTTCATGTGAGTGAGTAACTCCGGCGGTGGGAATCGGGAGGCTTCGGGTGGGCAGTGGCAATTCTTGGATGGCCTTTGCAAGGGAAGCGCCGCCGCCCACCCGAAGCCTCCCGATTCCCACCACCGGAGTTACTCACTCATGTGAAGCTGCCTGGCGGTGCTCTTGGCAGGGCGTGGTGCTGCTCTGGCCAGGAGAGAGGCAGGAGGCCGCGTGAAGGGAGGGAGGAACAGGAGCAGCCACCGCCGGAAAGAGCAGGCTGGACGGCCGCTGGCACCGGCGGCTGCGCTGCCCACCCAAAGCCTCCCGCAGGAGAGCGCGGCGGCGGCGGCTGTTTCACCTCGTGCAGAGAACTTCCACTCGGTCCTGGAGCTTCTGCCGCCTGTGGCGGCGCCTGTGCTGCAGTGGAAGCGACCACGCCTCGCAGACTCGCGGTGTGGTCGCTTCCTACTGCAGCACAGGGCCGCCACCGGCGGCAGAAGCTCCGGGACCAAGTGGAAGTTCTCTGTGTGAAGTGAAACTCCGCAAAGGGGGAGAAGGAGGAGAGGAGGGCCATCTCCTCCTCCCAGCGCCTCCCGATTCCCACCGGTAACCGTTACTCACCAGTTAAGCTAAGTAGCAAGCAAAAGACAAAATGAATGGAGACTCACGCAGTGTGCTAAGCTAAGCGGACTCCAGCCATCAGTGAGCTGGCCTCGGATGGAAAACTTTAAGCACGCTGCGTGCTTAAATTTTTCCATCCCAGCCAGCTCACTGATTGGCTGGAGTCCAGGCCAATCAGTGAGCGGCAGGCTGGGCTGGCTTAGATTTTTAATGTAGATAGAACGGAACGAGCCAGCGAGCTAGCAGCTGATGGGCAGGGGAGCGAGCGAGCTGCGAGCTCCAAAATAAAGTGGGTTTTTTAAGAACGGCCCAGGACGCGGGAAAAATTATGGGAAGTCGTGCCTGTCCCACCAGATGCGGGAAGTCTGGTCACCTTATGCTTTGTCATGCCATTATTTGTAGACAGCCTGGGAGATCTTCTTGGAGTAGCTAACCAAGTAGTCTACTGTTTCTTCAGCTTCTTTGCAGAGGCAGCACTTGCTGCCTCTTGCTGTCTTCTCAATTCTGGCTTTGTATGCATTATTCTTAAGGCTTGGTTTTGTGCAGCCACAAATAGAGCCAATTAGCTCTATTTCTTCAACTTATCTAAGCCATTGCTGGGCAATGTTCCCTCTAATTTTTTTTTCAGTATGAGCAGAAAAGTATAGTGTTTGAGCGGCACATTTCATGCCTGAGCACCTGAATTTTTTTCACAGATGTTACCTAAGACAACAACGAAATCAGTATTATTGAAACTCAAAGTTATGTTTATTCAAGGTACCCACTTAATTAAAAGTGTTATATAATATCAGTATCACTTAACAATGCCCCTGCTTAGCAACCAAAATGTTGGCTCAGAAAGTCTGGCATTGGAAGCACGCAAATCTTAAAGCTGTTGTTACAAGATCCTTGTACCCATAACCCTTTAGGAAAAAAAAAAACCTCAGGGATCTTCAAACCTGACAGCTTTAAGACTTGTGGACTTCAACTCCCAGAATTCCTCCTCCAGTCATGTTGGCTCAGAAACTCTGGCATTGAAGCATGCAAATGTTAAAGCTGTCAAGTTACAAGATCATTGTACCCATAACCCTTTAGGAAAAAAAAACCTCAGGGATCTTCAAACCTGACAGCTTTAAGACTTGTGGACTTCAACTCCCAGAATTCCTCCTCCAGTCATGTTGCGGTGATGTCATCTGTGTGGATCTGCTCCATCTTCAGTTTTTTCACTGGGGGCAGGGCTGCCGCTGAAAATGCCAATGACCCCCCCCCACCAGAATAACTGCTGCCGCTGCCTCCTCCTCCTCCAACAGCACCACCACATTTGCTGCCCGGCACTGCAGCTGAGGTGAAGCCGCCAAAGTTCCCACTGGCGCCATGGCAGCAGCGGCGGTGCCTCCCCCTCCGCTTGGAACACCTCAGCTGGGCAGGGGTGCTGGCGGGAGCTTTGGTGGCTTCACCTCAGCTGCAGCGTCGGGCGGCAAATCTGGTAGTGCTGTTGGAGGAGGAGGAGGCGGCAGCAGATATTCCGGTGGCAGCAGGGGCTTTGGGGGTTTATTTCAGCCGCAGCACCGGGCGCAAGCGGCTACGACTGGCCGCCCACAAAGGACCTCCCCGGGCTTGCTTTGCTGAACACGGGGGCGACTGACGCTAGTTTGAGCGGCCGCAGCCGGCACAAACTACCGTCAGTCGCTCCGTGCTCATCAAAACAAGTCTGGGGAGGTCCTTTGCGGGCGGCCAGTTCTAGCTGCCTGCAAAGGACTTCCCCACATTTGCTTTGCTGAACATGGGGCGACTGACGGTAATGAGCGGTGCAGCCGGTGCCTAGGAGCTCCTAGGAGACCAGCTGTGCCATGTAAGCTCCTGCTGCTGTCCCCGCGCCCATGCTAACCCTAGATTTTCTGAGCCCTGCGCGGCAGTTAGAAACTGCTGTGCGGGGTTTTCTTGCCACGTGCGCAGCCGCGCAGCCGCACACCTTAGAGGGAACAGTGTTGCTGGGTCCTGTTGTTATCTGTTTACTCTGGTATTTTTTTAATGTACTGGCTATGTAATGCTTTGTTGTCCCATGCCCCCTTTCTCTTCTTCATTTGATCTTTCTTATAGGCCAGTCTGGTCTCTCAAGTATTCAATATGCCTTCCTGGTACAAGTAGTCCTTGATTTACAACCACAATTTATGTTGCTCAGCAATACATTTGTTAAGTGACTTTTGCCCTAGTGGTATTTTACAACCTTTCTTGCTACAGTTAAGTGAATTATTGCAGTTATTAAGTTAGGTATAAGATTGTTAATTGAATTTTGTTTACCCATTGATTTTGCTTGTCATGAGGTCACAAAGGTGGTCACGTGATCCCAAGATGCTGCAACCATCATAAATGTGAGTCTGTTGCCAACTGTCTGAATGTTGATCATGTGATCATGGTGCTGCTGCAATGATCGTTAGTGTGAAAAATGGTCATAAGGCACTTTTTTCAATGTGTGTAACTTTCAACCATCTGTAAATGAACTGTTGTAAGTCAAGGACTCATAAAATTGCCATGGTGAGGAAAAGAGGGGGGAGCGCATTCAATGCATAGAGTCGGATCTCAGATTACTACAGCAGGCTTGTAAGCTGTGCACCTTGTTGGAAAATGTGATTTATGACACAGCCTAAGGGGAAGGAAGGTAAGAAACAGCAGCAAAATTCAGCCATAATTAAAATGAGGTCAGATCTGACTGCAATGGGGTATTGCCAAAATGGTGTTCCTAATAAATGACTGGATTTCTTTTGAAACTTGGCTCGAGGTTCATGAATCAATTAGGGCATTTTTCGGGAACCTGACATCTAGCTTCATTGCATCTTCACTGTCTTTCAGATATTCTTCCAATGCTTTTTTTTCTTCTTCAACCATCTGATGTACTTACAACATTCCACGCTCATCCATTTCCTTGGTAGGACGAATCTGTCAACATTGATGCATGGATGAAGGCCATGATTCATTGCCATTATATTTTGGTCTTCCTATCCAGGATTTCAGTTCTGCTTGAGCCCAGTCCACTATTCTAGTGGTGAATCTAATGACTAGAATTGTCCAGCTATTGTTTGCCTTGATCGGGAGGAGGAACCGACCAGGTGGTTCCGCCCCAGGCGACTTATGGAGCCATTAAGGTTCCAGACGGAGCTTGGGGTTATTCCTGATACTCTCGCCCACAGTCCGGTGGAGACTCTGGTTGCTGCCTGGCACTCGGCAGCATCGGAGACCCTTGACCGGATTGCGCCACTATGGCCCCTCCGAGGCGGCGGATCCCGGAGGCCCCCTTGGTTCACCGAGGAGCTCCGGGAGATGAAGCGCCGGAGGAGACGCCTAGAGCACCTATGGAGGTCCGATAAATCCGAATCGAACCGAGCAATCCTAACAACCAGCACCAAGGAGTACATCAGGGCACTTAGGGCAGCAAAAAGATCTCACATTGCCACCTTGGTTGCGTCCGCTGAGTCCCGCCCAGCCGCCCTGTTTAGGATAACCCGTTCCCTCCTAAATAGGAGGGATACGGGGGAACCCTGGCAGGGTAGAGCTGAGGATTATGCCCAATTCTTAGCGGACAAAATTGCTCGGTTTCAGTCGGATTTGGACTCCATCCCTGCAGTTCCAGCCGAGGCACAAGAGGATGAATTGGTAGACCACCTCTGGGTTGAGTTTCAGGATGTTGCCCCTGGGGATGTGGACAAGGCCATGAGAGCTGTGAGTTCCTCCACCTGTGTACTGGACCCGTGTCCCTCATGGCTGGTTGCTAACAGCAGTGAGGTGACACGAGGCTGGATCCAGGCGGTTGTTACCGCCTCTCTTCGGGAGGGGCACTTCCCCGCCGCACTTAAAGCGGCGGTGGTGAGACCCCTCCTGAAGAAGCCATCTCTGGATCCAGCTGCCCTTAACAACTACCGTCCAGTCTCCAACCTCCCTTTTGTTGGGAAGATTGTTGAGAAGGTGGTGGCCTTCCAGCTTCAACGGTCCTTGGAGGAAGCAAGTTATCTCGACCCCTTCCAGTCAGGCTTCAGACCCGGTTACAGCACAGAAACCGCTTTGGTCGCATTGACCAATGATCTTTGGAGAGCCAGAGATGGAGGCCATGCCTCCATCCTGGTTCTCCTCGACCTCTCGGCGGCTTTCGATACCATCGACCATGGTATCCTTCTGCGACGACTGCGGGAGGTGGGAGTGGGAGGCACTGTGTTACGGTGGTTCTCCTCCTACCTCTCGGACAGGTCGCAGTCAGTGTTAGTGGGGGGGCAGAGATCGACCCCTAGGCCCCTAACATATGGGGTGCCGCAGGGTTCGGTCTTATCCCCCCTACTATTTAACATCTACATGAAACCGCTGGGTGAGATCATTCGGAGGCACGGGATAAGATACCATCAATATGCGGACGATACTCAGTTGTATCTGTCCGCCCCGTGCCAACTCAATGAAGCGGTGGACGTGATGAACCGGGGTCTTGAGCCGTTATGGACTGGATGAGGGCTAAAAAGCTTGTACTCAACCCAGAGAAGACCGAGTGGCTGTTGTGTTTTCCTCCCAATAATTCGATCAGTGTTCCATCGCTCAGGCTGGGGGGTCAAATTTTATACCCCTCAGAGAGGGTTCACAACTTGGGAGTCCTCCTGGATCCACAGCTGACTTTGACCCATCATCTGACAGCTGTGACCAGGGGGGCATTTGCCCAGGTTCGCCTGGTGCGCCAGTTGCGACCCTACCTGAACCGGGAGGCTCTCAACAACAGTCACTCAGGCCCTTGTGACCTCTAGGCTGGAATACTGCAATGTGCTCTACATGGGGCTGCCCTTGAAGAGCATCCGGCGACTTCAGCTAGTCCAGAACGCAGCCGCGCGAGTGATTGTGGGTGCACCTCGGTTCACCCACATAACACCTATCCTCCGCGAGCTGCGCTGGCTACCTGTTGATCTCCGGGTGCGCTTCAAGGTGCTACTTGTCACTCATAAAGCCCTTCATGGTAGTGGGTCTGTGTACTTGAGAGACCGCCTCCTGCCAATTACCTCCCTGCGACCAATTAGATCACATAGATTAGGCCTCCTCCGAGTTCCATCTGCCAGTCAGTGCCGACTGGCAACTACACGGAGGAGAGCCTTTTCAGTAGTAGCTCCGACCCTTTGGAACGATCTCCCCATGGAGATTCATACCCTCACCACCGTCCAGACCTTCCGCACAGCCCTTAAGACCTGGCTAGCCCGTCAGGCCTGGGGACAAAGATAATTGCCCCCACCCGAATGATGAATGAATGCTGCTTACTATTTTACTTCTATGTATTGTTTGTGTCTATTGTCTGTATACCCCCTCCCTTCATTTTATGTAAGCCGCCCTGAGTCACCTCAGGGAAAAGGGCGGCCTATAACTATTAATAAATACTCAAATACTCAAATCGTATTTCTTCCACTGAGTTGGATTTTAAGATCTTCTCACTCGCTTGAGTATTCATTTTTAACCTTTTCTTTATTTCATTGTGCTTGATGTTGTCAGTTTTGAAAGATGCCCAAATATTTATAATGATTGTCTTTATCCAGATTCTTGATATTATTTCCTTAGGATATATTGATTCCATCAGTTTTCACTACTTTTTTTCCATTCATGGCAAGCATCACAAATTTGTTCAATCCAAACACCATTGCCATGCCTTGGCCGTATATATGGACAGTGTTGAGTAGCAATTTTATTCAGAAGGTGTTTTCTATATAGCTTCAAATCATTCATGTAAAGGAGATGGGATAGGATGGCCTATGATTTTGATGTTTGATATCCATGCCTGAGTTATTCAGTATTGTTACCAGAGGAATCAGTGAAATGACAAACAGTAGTGGCAATAGTGGGTCTCCTTGTAAGTTTCCTCTCTTGATGTTAACCACTTTCAGTCTGTCATCATTGACAACAATCATATCTTCCATTGTGTCATTCATCTTTGCCATAAGCTTCTGACGTTTCTATTGACATCTGTTATTTCTAGGCACTTGATCATCCATTCATGTGGCAGGGAATTGAATGCCTTCCTATAATCAATCAATGCTACATTCAAGCAGTTTTCCAGAATCATCTTGTCAATTAGAAATTGATATTTTGTTGTTCTTTTGTTTGGGCGATTTCATTTCTGCTCTGCTGGAAATGCCTTATTTTCAACTACATGCTGTTGGACTGCAACAGCTGTCATACCAGTTAATAATTTGAAAGTTATTGGTAAGCAGGTAATTGGTCTGTAGTTGCCTGGTGCTGCACCTTTTTTCTGGCTCTTTCATTATCAGGTTTTGCTAGATGTTAGTCACCCTTCAATTTCATTTTCTTGCAATAGGTTGTTAAACTGCTTGGCAACAAGTAAATATAGACTAGTCAGATGTTTCAACCCAAAATATGCAATTCATTTTCACTGGCGCTAACCAATTCTTAATCTTCCTTGCCCTTTTTCCATGATTTCTGCTGTTATTACAAGTTTCATTTCACCTTCTTTTTATTCTTATTCACCTCCTTTAACCAAGCTGCATTCTTCTTGTAGTTATTTAGGTTATCCCGTAGCTTCATCCAGAACTGTACTGTTTCTTCCTTGTCAGGTACTGACTATTCATTTCAGGTGAAGTAAGCATAGTGCCCCTCCCCCAAAGTTTTGAAACTTTAAATGACAATGCCACTAAGAAGGAATGATAGGAAATTTATTCTTTATATTGGAAGGCTATGGATTCAGAGGTTGGTTGCTCCCGGTTCGGCCTGGATCAGGTGAACCAGTAGTAGTGGTGGTGGGATGCTCTGCCTACCCATCCAGATGCTTCTGCGCATGCACAAAAGTAGTGAGCGCATGCGCAAGCACACACAGGAGCACATCTGAAACAGTAGTTTAAAAAATGGCAAACCACCACTGGGTATTGCTATAGTAGTTTATTTTAATATTCTTTATTGTAATATACACCATTATAATGGCCAAGATTATCAATAGTTGAATTTCTTACATTGGATATTTGTTTAATAGATAGATGATAGATAGATGATGATAGATAGATAGATAGATAGATAGATAGATAGATAGATAGATAGATATAGATAGATAGATAATTATTCTGTGAATCAGAATCAAAGGTGCTGCCTTTTAGGAAAGTGACAACATTTGTTTTCTAAAAGGACTCCTGGTGGAAAAGGGTAGAGATAACGAAGAAATAATTAATTATAAGAGAAAAATAAAATTAGAATCTGCACATAATTAGCTGCATTTAAGATGCCAAAACATAGTTTGAGAAACATAATTAATGAATTAGTAGGAATTCTTGGCAATCTCTTATAATGCAGCCATAAGGAGATATTACCATCTGTTTGGCATGCCTGGTGGGCAACGATCTGTAATGTGATATTGCCAAGAGTAAAATTGTATTTTAAGTTGAAGAAAATGGGTCAGATTCTTTTCATTTCCCTTTTGATTGTGTGAGGCTAATTAAAAAAAACAGCAATTACTTGCATAACTTCATTCAGTGATATGTGGTGAAGCTTATGGCTGGTGAGGCAAAAAGAAAGAAAGTGGCTTTTGCCCTCCCTGCAGCTATGTCCAAAATAGAGGCGTCCTGCGCTGACCCAGCTGGAGGGGCGCAGGATGCCTCTATGTCAGACAGAAGTGGCTGGGCGCTTTCTTTCGGCTTTTGCCCACCCCGCAGGGCAAACACTTCCACCTTGCAGGTGCTGGAGTACATCCTGCCCGCAACAGAAGAGCACCGGTTCCTGCTTCAGAGGGACGACTTGCTGCGACCCGAAGGGGTGCAAGTTGTAGACCTGCATCATGGCTCCAGCTCGCCCAGGCTCCGCACCCAAAATCAACTGTCTCCTGCGCGATCCTCACCTCGTAGCCACTGCAAAGGCTACCGCTTCTGCAAACGGCCCCCACCTCAGGCCGGTCAGCTGGAAGGAGGCATCAGTCATGCCCCCAATCCAGCCACCGCTTCCTGCAAATGCAGCTTCTCTATCGGAGGCTGCTTGTAGCCATTTATATCAGGTGACAGGGCTTAAGGCTGCAGCCTGCAATAGTTTACCTTCTCCCCGAAGGTGATCTAGTTCTAAGCGTGGAACAGGATTGCGCGCTTCCGTCTCCACAAGAAAGAGGCATTGCCAGCGCAATCTTGCTGTCTGCCATCCTGTTCCCTGCTTAGAACTAGATCACCTTCAGGGAGAAGGTAAACAATTGCAGGCTGCAGCCTTAAGCCCTGTCGCCTGGTATAAATGGCTTCAAGCAGCCTCCAAGAGAGAAGCTGTCTTCGCAGGAAGCACCTCACTGCTTCTGTCTGACATAGAGGCGACCAGCGCCCCGCAGCTGGGTCAGACACAGCTGCAGGGTGCGAATGTCAGATTTCTGTCATGCCTTCTGTCATGAAGCAGCAAAAGCCTCTTTCTTGACAGTGGACAAAAGGCGCTTTCAAGAAAGAGGCTTTTGGCCACTTGCCATATACGCGAGACGTGGGGAGTAAGTCAGGCGGGGGGGCTGGCTGGGGAGGGGTTCTCAGGTGGCCCCCACCGCCGCCACCAGCAGCTTGGGTGTCCCGGCTCCATCCAAGCTGAAGAAAGCGGAGGATTGTTTGTCAGAGGAGCAGGGGGCAAGGCGGCGGAGCGCGGCGGCGGTGAGAAGCAGCATCCTTTGAAGAACAATCCTCCACTTTCTTCAGCTCGGATGGAGCCGGGACACCCAAGCTGCTGGCGGCGGTGGCGGTGGCCATCTGAACGGCCATGATCCCCCTCCCCAGCCAGCCAGCCCACCCAGCCCATTCCTCCCCCGGCACAGCGAGCTCCAGCAGGCTGGGCCTGGCAAAAGAAAGAAAGCACCAGCCCGCCAGCAGAGGAGGGTAAAAGATCTGCCTCTGCTGGCGGGCTGTCCCTCTCTTCTCAAACAAGCTGCCCTCCCTGCCTCTCCCCCTTTCCTCTCTTCTCAAACAAACTATCTTTCAAATTGAGAGTTTGTTTGAGTGAAGTAAGAAACAAACACGCACACACACACAAATTACTTACAATAAAAAATTACTTACAAATTACAATAATTTTGAATTCCTCCCCCCTCCCTCCGTCCGACCCACATCCCTTTTCCAGCTGTGTCCCAGAGGATTTCACCTCTCCTCTTGTCTGCCATGATGAAAATGTAAAAAATGTAAAAAGAAAAAGGCAAGAGTTGCTGCTGCCAGAGCCTCCAATGGATGACTCTGCTTAACTGTTTAAAAAAAGCCTCTAAAAAAGTGCCCTCTGCAGGAGGAGGCGAGAGAACCACATGCCTCCTTTGCATAAGGAATTTTTGCCTTTTAAACCCTTGCTTAACTCTGCTCAAGTGATCATAAAGATGGACTAAAGGAGGCACGTGGTTCTCTCACCTCCTCCTGCAGTTAAGCACTAAGCAGAGTCATCCACTGTGACTCTTGCAGCAACTACCTCAGCCTTTTTCCTTTTAATTTTTTTTTATGATGACAATGGTGAGGCCCTGCCTCCCCTGCCTCCCCTGACTGCACGTCCCTGACTTCATTAATCCATGACTAAATTACTTTTGCCATAATGCTGCTGGGAGGAAAATGCACAGATACATGTAGTTAGGTTCAGTGAGCTCTTTAGATTATTCATGAAAAAGTAATTCTAATTCTACCAGTATCATTTGTTAACATAATTATATCTTTTAAATTTCCTTAGGAACGCTCTGAAGTCAGCTCTTAAAATGTCTACAAGAAACTGAATAGATGTATTAGCAATAATCATTCATACTGCAGATATTTCAGTGCTGCATATCTTTCATAGAATCTAAACCAGGATTTCTCAACCTTAGTGACTTTAAGAGGTGTGGATTTTAACTCCAGAATTCTGGCCAAAGTTGTCAAGGTTGAGGAACATCCAGTTAATTCAGCTGCGCTACTGGGCTATGTTCATTCTCAACAAGTATGCAGTCCAGGGTTGATTGCAGGTTGAGAAACCCAAACAATATATCATTTTATGAATCCTTTTATATATTGGTATACTTCCTCAAGCTTACAGGAGAGCAGTCTAAAACAATTGGGATTACCACTGGAATTTCTCAAAAAGTTCCATTTTGCTACAAGGTCCTTTTGAAAAGGAAGCATAATGATAGCTTCCTCTAGAGCCCTATCCTCCAAACAAATATGTTGTATATTCCTACCATGACTGATATACTTCTTTAGTTATGAACTACAGGCTATTTTCACTATTCTACTAGGACTTCAAAATTAGGAAAGACTATGAAGCACTGACAGGCTGTTCTACATGGTTGGCAAGCTATGTTCAGTTTGGCAGGCCAATGTTACTCAGTCTTAGAGCAGGAATCCAAGCTTCTGTCATTTTACCCTGGCTGTTTCCAGATCTAAACTGTATTTCACTATTGCTTTATTGTTATTTTATATTATCCTCATATAAATCTTGCATGCTGGCAATCTAGAAACCCTTTTTATTTTCTCTTTTTCTTATAAGATCTTCATGGAGATATGAGCGCTAGAAATTCAAATAAGACTTGGCAAGCATAACTGAGTTTTCAAAAGGTAGCATAGCAAAAGCAAAGTTGTTAAAATTAGCTGAAGCCAAAGAAAGATACATAGTTTTATCCCTCTTAACATTTAAATATCATTTGGGCACCATTGTCTCATCCACTGGCCTCATATATCATGCAATAATTTACTATGCAGATAAAGTCCGAATATTTTATTATTACAATAGTGCACTCGCAATTGTATATTTAATCGTTAACCTAATGATAATGTGACCTACCATAAGTAATGTTCAATATTTCCTGACTCTTTAGTTTGGCAGGCACTGAAAATGGTAAAAATAACAAATATATTTCAGTTAAAATTCCATGTATGGAATTCCAATTAAATTCCATGTATTCCATGTACCTTGAATAGGTTAACAGGTTCAGAAATACATACATTGAATAGAAATGCATAGATATCAACTGACACTCCACAATATTAAAGCAGCCGTAAAGTGAGATTTGGACATTAAGTGTGAAAACTACTGGGTCAGGCTGGACAGCCTCTTAGAACCCCTTTACTTCTATATTAAAAGCCACATAGACAAGAGTTGAAACTTGCAATAGAATAACAGGGACAGTTAGAAGATACTTAAAGGAAGTGTCCCCATTCACTAACCACAGGATGTTCTCGCCAACGTCCCTACTTGTGTTAAAAGTCCAAACCACAAAGTTCAATTAAAGTTCATTAATAACACATAAGCCATACCTGAAACAAAAGGAGAAGTAAGATCCCATCTCCTTATAAGGTTTCTCCTCAATGTAACCACTAAGAAATGTGTTAAGAATTTCCGTGTTGCAATGCTTTTGGGAATGTATAA
The DNA here is from genome assembly GCF_009769535.1 of Thamnophis elegans. Classification (NCBI taxonomy): domain Eukaryota; kingdom Metazoa; phylum Chordata; class Lepidosauria; order Squamata; family Natricidae; genus Thamnophis; species Thamnophis elegans. The sequence goes on along the minus strand of NC_045549.1, from coordinate 39,681,749 downwards.
GAATGCATGCTTCGATAATTAAGGTTGTTTAGAACTTGCAATGCTAAGCCATGGGCTAGCTTTCTGAACCTGGCTGCCAAATAAACTTTTCCTGTATCCTGAGATGTCTAACGCCTGTCATTTTCTGCAACAATATACTGGTGGAAGTATTTTAAAACAGAAGCAGGACCAAGTTGAATATGGGCTAATGTGAGATAAATTTTAAACAACCTGGAACATACCTATTCCAGTTTTAAAAGAATAACAAAAGACAAACACAATGGAATCTTTCCTTACAAGATGTTAAAACACAGGGGCTTCTGTTGACTTGATTATACATTTTTTCACCCTTTTAAATGTTTCAATTAATAGTATATGCCCAGCACTGGAGGCGGGGGGGGGGAGCATTGAATTGCTATTCTATAAAATGTCCATTATCCTGGAATATGAATATTGACTAAGTGAAATGAAGTACGTCTAGCCATTTCTAAAAATAGCTCAAAGGCAGCCCTGGAAACAGAGCTATTTCACACATAATTGCCTTGAATGTTTCAAATCATAAAAAACAGAAATGGAAGAAAAATCTACTCTCCAAATCCATTTCCCATAAACCACAAGAACTAAAAAAAATTGGCATGTCTGCACATCTTATCTCCTCAATCAGCATCAAATAATTCAACTATATTTTTTTGGCAAGGTCTTGAAAACTGCCCCACTATACTCATATTCTGGTCAGTCATTCTTCATGCATACTCATCTATGAAACAGAATGGATCCTGCCTCTTCCATCCCTGACACTGCCATGCTATCATAGCATTATTATTGAATGAAATGCTATAGAGGTCACCTGGAATACTTCCCTCCAATCTGGTACAAAATTTGAACATAGTTTTATTTTTATTTTCAACTTTTTGTCAGCTTCTTTGGTTGAACTGGAAATTTCTGACATTGGAAAGGATAACAGGGGACACTGAGGAGTCAGAGATCAGGCTCAAAGTGACTGAACAGCCAAATAATTTTCCATGTTCCTTTTCTGCCACATCTCATAACTGCCAAAAATTTAGACCAGCACTTGAGTTGGACTAAAATTATTCCTTCTTATTGCTAGTACCAGAAAAGATTTATTTGAAAGAGCAATACCAGGCGAAGAAAGAAAAATCATCAATTCTTTTGTCCTTCGTTCTGCCATTATGCAGCAAGCAGAACCTTGGAAGCACTAATGCAATCAATGAGCAGTGGAATTGCTGTACACATGAGCAATATTCCACAGGGTAGCCATGTTTGTGTGTTACAATAAAATCTTGATTCGATCTCTATATTTGTAGAACTTAAGAGGTTTTGTTTTTTTAAAGAGAAATTGAAATCATTGCAGCATTTCTTCAAAAACAAATATTCTTTTTTTCAGACCAACCTCCAAAAATGTAGACTGCTTGGCTACAGCTGTACACATAGTATATGAATTAAACATGGAGTGAAAGGATTAATTGATCATATTGTTTGCAAATCAAACCTAGTTAAAATTGACTTCGGTTTTCAGCCGCTGTTTTTTTTTTAATTGCTTTGACTGTAAATAAAAAGTCAATCATTTTTCAAACCAAGGAAATATTAGAATACAGCTTCAGGTATAACACTCTGTCTTTAGTTTCACTTAGCAGGCAGTGATGGAAAATAGCTCTCATTAGAGTTGTCTTTTATTCAAGATTACCTTTCCCAATGTTAACTTAAGAAAATCCTTTTGCTTGTTGTTTTCCTTAGTCTAACACTGAATTTCATGGCTTTAGGTTTAATTCCATGCAAGGAATTAAATTACAGCACCAAGTCAACATCTATTTCTTGGCTCAGTAAAAAGAGTCCCTCATCCTTCATTTAAATTCATTGTTTTCTATACTGTTTACATTTTTCTAAATAACAGAACTCCACCCTGTTTATTTTGTTTCCATACAACTTTGCTTAGCCAACAACATCGTGCTTAAATGAAAATCCTAGTGGGAGGCAGCAGTTGCAACACAAGATCAATTTATGAAAAACAGATACTTTTTCAAGCTGTATTAGTATTAAGCAAAAATAGAAAAATGACTAACACCTTTGCTAAATCTTTTTTTATTCTTTTTTCATTTATTCATTAGGCATTATGAATGTACCTGTATACTTAGCAGACTACATACAGTTTCTTATATGATTGGATAAATCTGGTTTTACCTGAATAACTATCACTCAAATCTGTAGAAGCACCTGTCATAAAATGTTGATGGCTCCCACTGATAGATATAGAGGAACCGTATTTTAAATCTGGGGAGTAAGGAATTTGTAATGTTTTCATACTTTTATGTTGACATTTCTGGTTCACAATTTGGACAAACAATGGAATGGCATATTTGCCACATGTATGTCATGTATTGGAATATATAACTTCAGCTGAAAAGTGTTTTTGTTCATTATCTTAGAAAGATAGATTCAAGTACTGGAAAATGGAATGTTTACATATCCTACCCTGATCACACCCAAAATTTCCACATTTTTTCAAGCAGGGTTATTGTGGCAGCTAGATACAGTATTAACAGTTGATTTTATTTTATTCATAAACATTGCCAATTGTATTTATAGCACCATGGGTATATAGATAATATAAGCATTGTATAAAAAAGAAATCATTTCATTTTCTGCTTGTGCAAATATAAAGGTATTACACTTGGCTCTGGAAGGATGCAGATTGTCAAGGGAAAAGGTCAAGTTAATCAGAAAAATTCACTCCAGAGGGTAGATACTAATCTTCTAAATTTGCTTATTTGTAGTCTCAAATAGCTTAAAGGTGCAGAAGTCCTTAACCTAGAACTTCTTTTCTTATTCTCACTTTTCTGGTGCCACCTAGTGTCTTCAATATACTACTAAAATGCTAAAGTTTATGTGTTATTTCATCTTTCTCCTAAAGAGAAAGGCAGAACAACATCATGCAACAATATTAACAGTAATAAAAATATCCTCGGGTGGATTTAAATTCATAAAATGTTGTTATTTAAACTGGAGCCTGTGGTTTAGTATTAAAGAAGGCTGCAAAATTGGCTATAAGGAGAGTGACATGTTCACAACTTAAACCTATCCCCCTAATTTGAATGAGAATTAGGATGCAGTATGGTGGTGCCTAGAGACTCATGTCTTTTTATTTGTTTGTTTGTTTGTTTTTGGAATTTTGCTAATACTAAAAAAAAAATTTGCAGCAATTCAGCAGTGTAGGATCATTCCAAAAATTGAATGTAATTAAAAGACAATTAAAATACAAATCAAACGGCAGCATCATTTTAAAAAAAATGTAGAATGGCTGAACAGAAAACTAGACATATTCAAAATCACTTTAATGCTTCTAAAACAATTCAGAGCAAAAATGTTTCTGGATCTCTTCAGACAATTCCAAAATGAAAGTGCTATTGTGAAAAAAAAAGTGCTCCCAGTAGACACGAATTAATCATTTCAATCTTCATATATAAAGAAAATGAGAGGAGGGCCCATTAAAAACATTGCGTAGAACCTCTGATTAGACATACCCAAACTAATACTACAGGAAAAGGCAGCCTGGTGTTTTCCAGAAATGATCCATCTGTCTGTAACCTGGAGTATTGATAAAATTATTGTATAAATGAGCATAATAAATAATTTAGGAGTTTAACGAGATCACAGGTTAGTCCTAAAAGTTCTTCATGCTGCATATAACAAAACTAAAACAAAAAATCCATTATCACATATCACAATATTATCCATTCTTCAAGCAAAACATTAGACTCCTTATATTCTCAAGGCAAAATCCAGAGTATTCATCATTTGAGGTTTACAAAAGTTATACTATAGGATAGTAGTGTTTTAATGTAAACTTGTTCTAAAAATGGAAGAAAATTGAAGGAAAAATATATTTGACAGAATTGCTTATTTATAACATCACTCTAACTATACATAAAATTGGTTGAATATTTTTTATAAAAGAGAGATTTCAAAAGTTATATCACACAGTCAGAAATGCTATTTAAGAGCATAGAGCATTTCACTGTTGTATAACATTGACATAATGCCATCTATTTATTAGTAAAAAAAACAACAGATAGATTATATGATGACTTGAATCCATTTTTATACTTCTTTCCATATTAAATAAAATTTAAATATTAAATAAAACTAAATAAAATTTAGTGCCTGTGATTTTCAAAGTAAACTTAAGGAAAATTGGCAGGCTCAGAACCTAACAGGCTTAAAAGATGAAGATTCTTTTAAGACATGCTTGACTTCTGGTTAATACATCCAAATTATTTTCTTAGCAACAGCATGGAACACATTTGCTACTGTCTTCTTCTGGGATAATTATGTTTTAAATCCTTGGTATTTCCTGCTGTTTAATTGATTGATTATGTGCCATACAATCATTATCGACTCCTAGTGCTGATACTATTTTCTCTATCACGTCTCAGATGATCTATCCCAGGAATGTCAAATTCGTGTCATGTCACGTCATCATGACGTATCGCAACCTTTTCCCCTTCACTAAAATGGGGATTGGCGTGGCTAGCAAGTGATGCATCTGGCCCATGGGCCACGAGTTTGGCACCCCTGATCTATCCCTAATCTGGTCCTTCAGGTTTTCCAAAGCTGCACTCATCATCACTATAACTAAGTCCAACCACCTTGCTGCTAATCTTCTCCTTCTACCTTACTCAGCATTAGTATTTTCTCCATCCCAAAACTAACCATGTGTGACTCTGCTTGAGTTTTTCAATTCAGCCAAGATCAGCTAGGTACTGACACTGGATTGACACTGGATTAATTCCCCTGTGAATATTTAAAATAAAATTCCTTCCTTCTTCATGCAATAAGATTCAGACCCACCTTCTCCAAAGACCATCTTGTCTTCTGTAGTTTTCAGTTAGCAAAGTAATATTTACAGGAAGAGGAAAGTATACGCTAACCATTAGCCTGTTTCTCATCTAAATGTGTTATTTTTTCTTTCAGATGCTTTGTAAAAGGCAAAATAGTCCCCATGTTTGCATGTCATTTTCTAACAAATCTGTCATTTTCTTGAAGTGCTTTTCAAGCCTTTTACAGGATTCTTAACAGATAGCGTGTATGGAAACTCCAAAAGTAGGCTGTGCCCTGACCTATATTTATTAACTCAATTTATTTATATGAAGACACCCCACAATGTCCTCTCATTGGTTTGGATCCAGTTTAGCTGCATATGACTAAGCTGATATATTTGATTATTCTACCTACTCACAGTAGCATGTCTGGCTTTTTCCTGAATATTACATCCAGGTACTGAATGGATGGATTGTGGTGTGAAGGAGAAAAAAAGACAGCACCCCCCTCCCCTCCCCCAAAGCAGTGTGAGGACCTTTCCATTAGTTGGTTATTGCACACCAAATAATAACCCTGTGTTATGTCAGTCTTTATTTGCTGCTTGTGAATGACATATTATGGCCTAAAATTGAAAGCACCTACCTCAAAACTTGGATAAACTTTTAAGGTTTCCAGAAGCTTTATTTTTACAGCTCCCTTTACTGCCCTTTTAGACAGCCAATGTAAGCCTTAGCCAAATTAAAATTTTATAAACTGGATTCTTTTTTGTTCAACTCAAACCACATACATTTGGACAATCTCAAATAAACAGACATGTGAGAAGTTTTGGTAAAGCTTCAGACAACTATTCTAATTTTCATTCTTTTGGAAAAATACAGAAAGATTTGTTTTCCTTAACATTAATTCATCTTCCATTTCTTCAATTTCCCCTTGAAAATATAGATATAATTCCCCATATGTTAGCCAAAGGATGTGTTCATGTGTAACTTCCTTTACTAAACACACTGTTGTGAAGAAGAAACAGATCAACTGTCTACAGAAGATAAAGTTAGTATTCTGAAACTATTCCAGGAACATTAAATAAACCTAGAATTAGACTTTTCTCTTGCCAAGGTTGAAATTAATTGCAATGTTCTCAATTTATCTTTTCCATTCTTTCATAATTCTATCAGTTTTCAACATTATAAAGTAGAGTTTTATATCCCTTTCTATGGTGTATGTTATATGCTGTTTTCTTACATTTCATTTACATCTCATTTATTAATTATAGTTTCATCTGACAACTCATTTGGTAAAATTGTCACCATACAAATGTAAGATAATCCTCCCCAGTACTCAAAAACATCTGGAGAACATCCAGTGCTGCATACACATGGTTGTGTTTATGTTTGTATACATGGGCATTCATGAAGCAATAAGTGACATTGTTTTCACAATTAGGTCATCATACAAATGACACAAATTACATATTTGCATGCACAAAGTGATCCAATTACATAGTTTGGATCATTTACATATTGGATCATTATACATATTATATGTTTTGATGTCACTATAGCTTTTGGATGGCTCTCTTTCTCTCTCTCTGGTTGGTGGTGGGGTGGGTGGGTGAATGTGTTGAAAACCCACAGGTCTCACCTGATTATGTATTCTTCGTTAATAGATCATACATTTTACAAATTGTAAATATATTCTTTAATATGATAAATTTAGAGATTACACATAAAATAGGAAAATTATAATTTATATGTATATTTTTTTATTAACAGTTAGACAGGTTTTAGATTGTATTTCATCCTCTGACATTTAAAAAACAATTTTACAAAGACTAGAATTTCAATGTTTAAACCTTTTCCTTTGTATTAAGAAAACTGATGTAAAGCTTTGTGAAAATCACTATATATGGTTATGGTTATGGTTTATTAAACTTGTATGCCGCCCTATTCCCAGGGGGGACTCAGGGCGGCTAACAAACTCATAGGGAAGGGGATAATACAAAAAACAAACAAGACAAAACAATTACAAAAACAGATTAAAACTCCTCAATAGCCACAACAATTCGAGTGGGGCTGGAAACTCATCAGCCCCAGGCCTGCCGGAACAGCCAGGACTTAACGGCTTTGCGGAAAGCCTGAAGGGTGGTGAGGGTCCGAATCTCCACGGGGAGATCGTTCCGAACCCTGCAGCACCCCATAATTGAGGGGCCTAGGGGTGGACCCCTGCCCTCCAACCAACACCGACTGCGACCTGTCCGAGAGGCACCGAAGAATGGTGCCTCCCACTCCCACCTCCCTCAACCGCCGCAGAAGGATACCATGGTCGATGGTATCGAAGGTCGCTAAGAGGTCAAGGAGCACTAGGACGGAGGCATGACCCCCCGTCTCTGGCTCTCCAGAGATCATCGATCAATGCGACCAAAGCAGTTTCCGTGCTGTAGCCAGGCCTGAATCCAGACTGAAAGGAGTCTAGATAATTGGTTTCATCCAAGGACCGCCGGAGCTGAGAGGCCACCATTTTCTCAACAACCTTCCCAACGAAGGGGAGGTTGGAGACTGGACGGTAGTTACTTAGAATGGCTGGATCCAAAGACAGCTTCTTCAGGAGGGGTCTCACCACCACCGCCTTTAGAAGGGGCGGGAAGGACCCCTCCCAAAGAGAGGCGGTAACTATCGCCTGGATCCAGCCCCGTGTCACCTCCCTGCTGTTCGCGACCAGCCAGGAGGGGCACGGGTCCAGCACACAAGTGGAGGCGCTCACTGCTCCCATGGCTTTGTCCACTTCCTCAGGTATAACAAGTTGAAAATCAATCCATAAATTCTGTTCAAGACCCTCCCCCGGTACCTCGGCTGGCTCTGAGCAATTGGAGTCCAGATCTCTCCGAAGCCAAGCAACTTTATCCGCGAGAAATTGGACAAATTCCTCAGCTCTACCTTGTAAAGGGTTATCCGCCTCCCTCCCTTTCAGGAGGGAGCGGGTTATTCTGAACAAGGCGTCTGGGCACAACTCAGCGAATGCAATCAGAGCAGCAAAGTATGCGTTTTTTGATGTCCGGATTGCCAGGAGATAGGCTCGGATGCAGGCTTTCAACAGTGCTCAGTCTGACTCGGACTTACTGGACCTCCAGCAGCGCTCTAGGCGTCCCTTTTGGCATTTCATCTCCCGGAGTTCCTCATTGAACCAAGGATCCTCCTGGATTTGCTACCTTGGAGAGGCCGTAAAAGCGCAATCCGGTTTAGAGCCTCCGCTGCCGCTGAGTTCCAAACAGCGACCAAGGCCTCACCGGACTGTAGACAAGAGTATCAGGTACAACACCAAGCGCCGTCTGAAAGCCTGGAGGGTCCATAAGGCGCCTGGGTGGAACCACCTAATGGGTTCCTCCTCCCTACAGAGGGGGATTGGCCTCCGAAAGTCAAGCCTCAGTAGGCAGTGGTCCGACAATGACAGGGGCAAGATCTCAATACCCCTCAGACCAAGATCACAACTCCACTGCTCCGAGAGAAATACGAGGTCGAGCATGTGACCCGCTGAGTGAGTCGGGCCCATGGCTGTCATGGAAGCCATGAACTCCTGCGCTCCATTAGAGTGCTTGCCGAGCGAAGGCAAATTGAAATCCCCCAGCACCATAAGCCTGGGGAACTCAACTGCCAGCTCGGCTACTGACTCAAGGAGCGAGGGGAGAGCTGTTGTAACGCTGTTGGGAGGCAGGTACGTTAACAACAAGCCCACTTTACCTCAAGGTCCAACTTCACCAGTAAGGACTCACACCTGACAAGCTCCGGAGCAGGGATCCTACGAGGAACTAGAGACCCTCGGATAACAATGGCCACTCCCCCACCCCTTCCTTGGGGTCGCGGCTGATGAAGCACCTGAAAACCCTCTGGGCACATCTCAGTGAGGGGACTCCTTCCTCCGGGCCCAGCCAGGTTTCAGTAATACATGCCAGGTCTGCCCTCTCGTCTAAAATTAGGTCCTGGACGAGGGAGCCTTGTGAACCACAGACCTGGCATTAGCAACAGCAGCCTGAGACCAGGGCCCTGACTACTCATGCCATCTGGCCTTGGAGTGGAACTAATAGGGCCGGAAGGAGGGATCTCTGTGACGTAGCAAACCCTCCTTCCCCGATAATGGCTAGCCCTAAAGTCCCCGCCATATCTGCCCCTCCCTGTTATGACCGTAATGTTCCAGCCCACTCCCATGTCCATGGTCCCTCTACCCACCCCCATGGCCACCGTGTTCCCCGGCAGGCCCTTCGACACAGACATCCTAAGGATGGGATTAGGCCTAGGCCCCCCCTGACACTTCTGCAAAGCACTCAGTGCAGGAGGTACCCGGCTGTGGTCCCAGCCTTCTCAAACATACACAAACATACTATCAGTCAATCCCACAGACAATTTAAAACAAAATACAACAATATAATTAATAAAAATGGGTACATTCAATCAACCACAATCATACCAAACACTCTCCATACAGATTAAAAATTTAAAAACTGTGCAGTAGAACCAAATGAAATTGCTCAGAATTGTCCTGATATGGAAGAGGAAGTTAATGTCCTGATCCTCTCTCTGCCGAGATAGAGATGTAGGGTAATCGGCAGAGGCATAAACGGGGGGCCCAGAAGGCCCAGCAACAGAATCGTAAGTCTTAGTTCACTCCCCGATGATGATCCAGAGGACAAAGACAAGGGGAGGGATAGCTGAGAGGCAAACAGGCCGTATGCGGCGGGTATAAAAGCGAGAGTCATGGAGCCAGCCATGGGCGACAACTAGCCGGGATCAAAACACTGCCTCCCTCAGAACAGGAGGAACAGGAGGAATATAAGGTAATCTTCAACATTTGGCAGCTTTAAGTATATAAAAAGTTTTGGAACACTTTGTTCAATATTTTTTTTAAAAAAATTCTTGTTCATCGTTGATCTAAGTTTTTTTTTTCTCCTTAAGAGACTTCTTAGTGTCTTGATCCAGCAGTTTTAAAGAAAAAGAAGCAAGTTGCAGATATATAGACCTAAGCAGGAAGGTTTTTAACCTGCTTTATTACATGATTATAGAACTAGAACTTACAACAGACTACTGTAACAGAGAGATATCATCTGTCATATTCAGTTGTGTTTCAGCATTATTCTCTGTAAAATAATGTAGATTAAAACATGAATTGTTAAATGCTGACAGCTTTCTAAGTGCCTCTAAAAATATTAGAGGCAAAAATGTGATAATTGATGTTGCATGAAGTGATATGTGCTACCAATTCCAAATTGGTCTTTGATTGCATATATTTTTTCCAGTTCATACAATCCTTAATTTACCACTCTTATTTGTGACATGAGTGTCTAATGGAGATGTTGACGATAAAATAACCTAGTTAACACTCCATGATTTATTGCTCATTCCCCACATCCTTGCAATTTAAAAATGTATCTTTTAGAATCTGAAATTTTTATATTTTGTCAAAAGGTCACATGACCCCAGGACACTGAAACCATCATAAATACGAATCTGTTGCCAAACATCAAAATTTTGATCACGTGACCATGAGGATGCTGCAACAGTCGCTAAGTGTGGAAAATGGTCGCTAAGTGTGAAAAATGGTCATCAGTCAGTTTTTTTAATGCCATTGTAACTTTGGTCACTAAATGAACTGTTTGAAAGCTAAGGCTAGCTTGCATAATGTCTTATGCTAGCTTACATTTTCAAGAGAGAGAAGCTAAATTCCTTATTAGAATTGAAATAGAAATGAATAGAGTAAAGTAGAATACAATAGAATAGAATAGTTTATTTGCCAAGTGTGATTGGACACACAAGGAATTTGTCTTTGGTGAATATGCTCTCAGTGTACATAAAGAAAATTAAAACATAAATAGTCTAAGACAATTTTAAAAAAAGAATCCACACAGAATAAATTGAAGTAAAACTATTTTTAAAAATTCTATGCACAATGCATTTTAAATATTGAGTATAGAATTTTTAAAATGGCTTTACTTCAATTTATTCTGTGTGGAATAGTTTGAAATGATTTGAGTGTAAATTATTGCTGGTGTAATACTTAACAATGGTTTTTAAGGATTTCTTTTATTTATAGAATACCTTTTTAATTATTTTGGGGGGAATTTTATTTTTTAATTGTTTATAAAATATATTTACTACAAGAAATGTTCCTTTTTGCAAATGTTTTCTTTGTGATGCAATATGTTCAGACCAAGTTTATGTGTCTCAAAGTGGCTGCTATTCTATGGGCAGGCCAGGTTGGTGCAAGGCAGCTTTGCCAGATTTAGTGTGTTTCACCCTCATTGAATTTTATATCATATAAAATCATATAATTTTAATTTTTTAGATTATTAACATAATGAGTAAGAAAAGAGGGATGCAAATTCAACGATGATCTAAGAAGTGAATTTCCTTTCTTAAAAAAAACCAAAGCGATCACCTAGTAAAATGTGAGAAATGTAATGGTGAATTTTCTATTTTGCACGGTGGGAAGAATGATATTACAAAGCACTTGGAGACACAGAAACATAAAAGATATTTAGATGCTGCTGCATCTAATTCCAGAATACAGGAATTGTTTCGTAAAACAACGTATGGAGACGAAGAAAAGAAATTAGCATTAGCAGAAGGACTTATGTCTTTTCATGCTATTAATCACAATCATTCCTTCAGATCTATGGACTGTACATCACAAGTTGTCAAAATGTTATTCAACAAAAATTTACCTGTGCTAGAACAAATCCGAGGCAATTGTGCATAATGTGCTTTCCCCTATAGAGAAAATTAATTTTATATCCATATATTCTGATGCATATAATCATAAGGATATAAAATTATTTCCAACCATTATTAGATTTTTTGATTCGGGAACTGGAATACAAATTAGAATTTTAGATTTTGTTTCTTTGCCTGGCAAAACTTCAGAAATAATTTTCAGTTCCATTATTAATATTTGGAACAAAACAATTTAAAACATAAAATAATTGCATATTGTGGAGACAACACAAACGCAAATTTTGGAGGAAGAGCGAGAAGAGGTACAAATAATATTTTTATAAATTAAACAAAAACCTTAATCAAAACATTATTGGTGTTGGTTGTGCAGCGCACATAATACATAACGCCATTCAAACACCTGCTGACTTGTTGCCCGTAGATGTGGAAAATATTATTGTTAAAATATATTCTTATTTCTATATATACACTGTGCACGTTGAAATGCTTAAAGAATTTTGTGAAAATGCGGAAGTCGAATATCACAAAATACTTGGATACAGTAAAACGCGCTGGTTAGCTCTTTTGCCAGCTGTTGAAATAATTTTGAAAATATACAATCCTTTGAAATCCTACTTTCTATCACAGGATAAATGTCCTAGAATTTTAGAAGAGTTTTTTGAAAAAGAATCTTCAAAAATTTGGCTAGAGTTTATACACAATCAAGCAGCTGTTTTTCAAAATAGTATAAAACTTATTGAAGGTGACAAAATTTTAGTAATCGAAGTAGCAAATGAAATTAATAATTTAAAATTTCAGTATCAAGAGCGGTTAGAAAATATTTTTATTCCCATAACTATCCGTAATAGTATAAGCCAGCTAGAAGAACAAGGTGCAATAAATCATGCAGACATCATGAATCACATTAAAAAGTTCTATAGTAACTGCATAGATTATTTAGAAGAGTGGACGGTACATTACAATGATATTGAACATTTTCATTGGGTTGCATTAAAACAAGAACTTAATTGGCATGATGTGCAAAAATCATTTGATCATATTAATCAAAATTTCCCAAATAGTAATATTTCTGAAAATTATCTTTTGATGAGGTATCATTATTAAAAATATATATTGATAAGGAAAAGGTTGAATCTTGGGCATCAGCTAAAATCACAATAGAGAACAAATGGTTAGAAATATTTCATCATTTGGAAACAAACCATATTCCATACAAAAATGCACTAAAATTGTGGAATACGTGCTGTCCTTACCAGGGACTAATGCTGCAACTGAACGCGTTTTTTCTATGGTAAATAAAGTGTGGACATCAGAAAAGTCACAATTAAGTGTTGAGACTTTGAAAGCCATTTTATGTGTGAAATATAATTTAACAAATTCTTGTGAAAAATTTCATAACCTTTTAAACAATGACAGCAATCTATTAAAAAAAATTCACTCAAGTGAGAATATGCCAAAGAGTAAAATTATACTGTACATAATTTTTGTCAATATATTTAATAAATATAAATGTAAATAAATGTATTATATTTGTAAATTGTAGTTATGATGAAATAAAAAAATATTACAATACTATTTTTGTGTTGTATGAAAATTTTTGTTCCTCCGTATAAAATTTTTAATCAAGCCCCCCATCCCCCCCCCTGCGGTCAAAGGTGTCCCTCTTTACCAATCTGAAAATCTGGTCACCTTAGTTATAACCAATTCCCCTCAAAGCCTTCAGCTCCAGGCACTGGGATAGCATCTCAACCACATGTGTTTCAGACAGGGTCAAGTTCTACAACTGACTGCCTATGGAGTTTATCAGAAACCATCATTAAAAAAAAACAGATCATAGCAGGCTAGTTTCCCATGGAAATAATAGAACTTTTAAAAAAGGCAGATTTGGGGATTTAGTGGTAATACCATGGGAAATAATTTTGGTCACATTTGTGCCTTGGCAACATTGTAATGTTGCCAATGCGTAATATGCACTGACTGGTAGTAGCTTTCCAGGTTTCAAACAGAGATCTTTTTGTGTCTTATGCTTTTAAAGCATTTGCTCCACACATAGCTAAGTACTTCCTTTCTACTCAAAATAAAATAAAATAAAAACCTAAGAATGTCTTATTCCCTTCTCATGTGCCAAATGGCCTACCTTTAAATATTTTCTGATCCTGTCAACATTAACTAACATTTATTAAAATAATGTATGTTGAACTAAAATTTAACTAAATAATGTTCATGCTCTTAATGAGGGAGTAGCTACAAATATCTTGCCAAATGGACTGCCTTCAGACTTCCTTTTTAGGAAAATCTTTATTTGCCCTGGAGTTTTTTATTGTGTTTGTTTTCTAGATTTAGGAATAGCATTTAATTTCTGCTTTTTTCTGCTTTTATGATCCAGTTGCAAACCTTCTCTCCATAACTAGAAGATTAAGATGGGAAATCAGAAAACCATGCTTATCTTCACTATATAAATATAGTGATTATCTCAATTAGTGAGATAATATAGTGATTATCTCAGATCGCACAGGGTAGGCCTCCTCCGAATCCCATCCGCCAGTCAGTGCCGACTGGCGACTACTCGGAGGAGAGCCTTCTCAGTTGCAGCTCCGACGCTATGGAACAATCTCCCCGTGGAGATTCGCACCCTCACCACCGCCCAGGCCTTCCGCACAGCCCTCAAGAACTGGCTAGCCCGTCAGGCCTGGGGATGAAAAATCTTAGTTTGTCCCTCCCGAATGATGAATGAATGTTGTGCTCTATTTTTAATATTATGTATTGTCTTATGTCTTTTGTCTTTGTACCCCCTTTCCCGTGTTTGTAAGCCGCCCTGAGTCCCCTCAGGGAAAAGGGCGGCCTATAAATTATAATAAACATTCCAAACATTCCAAACATTCCAATTACATATAGGTTCTATGAACGTAATTCTCTATGAATATTACCTTTATATATTTAATTTCAGTTTCCAACTATGATTATTGATTAATGAAACTGTACTTGAGCTTCAGCATTAAAATAGCATGCACTAAATATTATCAAGAAAATTAACAAGTATGGCATTTGCTATCAAATCATATTGGTATATTTGATACTATCCAAATGAAAGAATTGCTGGTAATATAAGAAGCTATTCTCATATTGTATATCTAATAGTACAAATCTATCTGAGTTCATTTTTCAAATGAATAACATAAATCTAGATATTTGAAAACTTGGTGTAAGATTAATTGGTGTAGTTTTCTATAGAACTAGCTGAATACCCGTGCTCCACTGCAAAACTATGTGATTGGGCTTGATAAATCAACACTTATAGCTTGAAAATTAATGAGTAGTTACCAATCAACCACTCCCCTTATCTCTATCAGCCAGGCCCCACAAAAGCTTCCCTACCCTTCTCTCCCTCAGGCTTGCTCCACAGAAGCCCAACCTATATTATCACCTTCTCTCTCTCAGGCCTGCCCACAGAAGCCTCCCCTATCCTATCCTCTTCTTTCCCTCAGCCTGGTCCCACAGAAACCTCCCCTATGCTATCCCTTTCTCTCCCTCAGGCTTGCCCCACAGAAGCCCTACCTATCCTATCCCCTTCTCTCCTTCATGCTTGCCCCACAGAGAAGCCTCTTTTCTTCTCCTATCCACTTCTCTCCCTTAGGCTTGCCCCACAGAAGCCCCACCTATCCTATCACCTTCTCTCCTCAGATTTGCCCCACAGAAGCCCCACCAATCTTATCACCTTCTCTCCCTCAGGCACCTCTCCAAACTCCCAGCCAGCAGGCTGAATGAGTCACATGCTGGCTATGCTCACATCCAAGTTTTCAGATTGGGAATGGGAGTAGAATGTCTAACTCCTTAGCATCGGAGCATGTTCATAATAATATACAAAATACTAATGCTCTGATGGTCATATTGAAAAATCCTTGTTACCAAGCACCTAGAAGCCAAGAGGAAAATACATGCCAAATTTCAAGTTTGTAGGTTTTACAGTTCTGGAGATTTCATGATTCCTGTGTGAGTGTTTTCATGTTTATATATATAGATTGCAAACACTTCCTAATAGCATTTAATATTTTAAAATGTTTACAACAAAAAATCAGTATAGTACTCACAAAACTCAGTCTACTTTATCAGTATTCTTAAATATCTACAATTGAAAACTAGGATTGAATATTTTTACAGAAAAAATAATAATTTCTCTGTTATAGATGGATTCAAGAAACAAACAAAATAGGCATAGCAGACACAACAGCCCTAACAAATACAGAAGCTCTGTTCTAGGCCTATGTTGTACAAAATAGTTATATCCAAGATGAGCAAGAGGAAAGAAAATATAGCTATCCACATTTGTACACAGTATAAAAATAAGGGAATATTATGTACTGTGTCTACAGAGAGATAATTGTGTCATGTACTATAGTGAAGAGGCAGTTTCCCAGGAAGGAGGGAGCACATTCCAAGGAGAGCATGGAGCAAGATCAGAGATAGAGGGCCAGAGTTAAAATAAATATTACCTAGAATCTCTTTGGGGCTCATGGTTCATCAGTTAAAGACAGGACCCAAGCTCCACACAATGGGTGAGCGCCCATTACTTACCCCCAGCTCCTGCCCACCTAGTAATTTGAAAACATACAAATGCAAGTAGATTAATAGGTACCAACTTTGGTAGGAAGATAACAGCATTCCATGCACCTTTGGTATAAAGCCAGGCTGGCCATGTTCAGACAACACTGGCTCCCTGCCCAAGAAATGGAGAAAAGCACAATGCCCTAGAATCGGATATGACTGACAAGGAAACCTTTACTTTAGAATCTCCAAGAGTTTATACATTAGGAGAAACTACAAAGGTTTAGTCTGGCAAGATTCTATCTCTTGGAGAACGCAAATAAAGAACTGAACTGTCTGAATTGTTCTATGTCAGGGGTGTCAAACTGGGGGCCCGTGAGCCGGATGCGTCACATGAGAAAATGTCACAAAACGTCATGTGACAGAAACATGACACAGCAAGTTTGACACCCATGTTCTATGATATTCTTGAGCTGGGCTTGACAAGTGATAGTAATACTTTGTAATACCTAATAAATATTTCATAGTAAACGTCTTGAAAGACAATATCAAAATACAGGAAGTTCTTGACAAACTGGAATAATGGGTAAAAAAAACAGAAAGACACATTTCAACAAAACAAATGAAAAATCCTTTATTACGTACAGAAAATATAAAGCATAAAGATAGGATTAGGCAAACCACACTGGTATTCAGGTATTGAAAAATATTGCATGATTTCATGGATCACAAACTGAACAACAGCCAACAGGATGATGCAACTAAAAACAGACACTCTGTCCAAGTCCTAAGATTCATCAACTAAAATAATAATGTCAAGATAAAGAGAAGCTGTCATTCCTCTCTATTCTGTGCTCAGACATTATCTAGAATGTTGTGTTTAGTTCTGGCTGCGCATTTTAGGAAGGATACTAAAAAATAAGCACATCTGTAAAAGATTGACCAGGGCGGCTTAGGCTCCCTCTGGAGCCCACGAATATGAAGAGTTCAGCATAGGGAACGTGGAGAGTCGTTCCTCTGTGTCTGAATTGCCGTGATGTCAAATCGGAAGTCCCACATGATGGGAGATGTTGAATGGGTCTGGAATATCAGTTGAAGAAACCACCAGTCACAACCTTTAGAATATTCTGTGAAAAGGTGTATGTGTTAAAGCACACAGAGTTCCATCACTGGTGCACGCTAACAGTAAACTGTAGGGGCAGAAAAATTTAGGGCTGTATGACTTTCTGTAACCTCCATAGCAACAATGCAGCTGTGTAGGTGTGCTCCATAATAACTAACATGATAATGAAATGTCTTTTAATAATGATGACCTCATGCAACCAATGAAGTTGGTCATAATGTATATGTAGTTCATAAAATACAACATTATATTTAAAAAATCCATTGCTATTTGCAAAAAAAATCCAATACTATATTATTGCTTTCAATGCAGTACTGCTAGAACATGGACTGTCTGCTGGCTTCTCTCATCTGGCCTAACTCTCCCTTCTATGAAAGACATTCCTGTTCTGGAATCCTGCCTCTTCCATTTTGTTCAGTTGTTTTACACTATTCTGCTAAGTAGAGTGAAATGAAAATATGAGAAACTGAAATATATTATTTCATCCTTTTTCCTATGGTACAAACTAGCTGAGAAATTGAAAAAAAATGCATTTCAATATGCAGTTGCTCAGATAAACAGTGATCATTTTAGCAATAAGATTGGAGGGGAGAGATAACACAGATCTTCTCTGTGAATTCTATTTTTAGAGCCCTGGGAAAAAGCAGAGCAGCACACAGATTTGGATTTATAATATGCAAGAAAGAATGAAGCAAGGGAGTGGGGTGTAACTAAGTGAGTATATGAGGAGATATGTTTTATGTGATGTATTGTACCTGTGCAGATGTATATACTTCTGGCATTAGCCCACCATTGGTTTCAATTTCACCAGCAAAAATGGGGAAATTCCCATCTCTGTTATGGAAATCAATGGTTGGAAAAAACTACTTTCTTATATGATGCTACATATAACAAATCCAATGACAGAATTAGTTCAAAACCAAATACTCACACATGCATCATGTGCTCCTACCCAGAGATGATATATACAGATTTTTCAAACTTTTAAAAACAAAAATCGAATGGGCAATAATCCTGATTTATTCAGAGAACTACATTATCAGTTTCACATAAGCAACTGTTTCATTACTTTGTCTTAAACTTGTCAAAGAAAATACTTTTGCATAGTAAGCAGCACATACTTTCCTAACAATAAGGTGAAAGTTTAACTGTAAAAATCTTATTGTTAGTAAGAGTGGTATTTGTGTTGTTATATATGAGCCCAAGAGAGAACTAAAGTTGCTGTTGTCAGCAAATAACTTGGCTTTGCCGTAAGGTTTATAAGCCTCCCTGTGAAAGACACATATGGTAAATTTCCACCATTTTTTCAAACAATTGTAAGACATACAGTAAGATTTGTCTGTCTATCTGCCTGCCTGCAGACAGACAGTGGAAGGTGTTTGTGTGTGTGTGTTTGTGTGTGTGTGTGTAAGGGGAGGGGGAGTACACATGGACAAAATGAGAAAAAAGGAAAATGTCAAAGAAAAGAAAATTTAGAATGAGAATCCTAAGGGGCCTCAATCTAACTTATTAATTAATCACATTGTTTTAATTTGAAATAACTTTATAAATAAAGGACAATATTTGTAGCTAAGGGTTGAAATGAGAGATCCTTGGTGTTCTTCAAGCTTGGTTGCTTTCCTGTAGAAGTTTCATTACCCAGATTAGGTAACATCATCATTGCTAGTAAGCAGTGACGTGCGGTGAAGATTATGGTTGGTGAGGCAAGAGCGCGGCAATGGCGAGAATGTCCCCGCCACTGCCACGCTCCCCCGCCTCACCCCCCCGCCTCCTCCTCTTATCTTCAACTCCTGCCAACCTCTCTGCTTCCCCACGTCTCCATCTGCATATGAATCGCACCTGCACGAAGTGATCCCGCTACTGACAAAGCCATAAAGAAGCCACAGGAAAAACAGCCGCCTCCATTCATGGCTCAGCCAGTTGGAGGAACCCCCCCCCTACGCCCCCTCCCTACGAAACCCACTCGTGGCACTCTTGCTGCCAACCAAGAGCCAACCCTTCGCCTCCATAGCCCATTAAAGCCTCGGTCCGGCTGGCATTTCCCCCTGGCAACGTCGCTCTCTGCTTGGCAATGTCATCCTTTATTTAAAAAATAAGTAAAAGAGGAAACTGGTTGGAAGTGGGAGGTTTTTTTGGGAGGGGGGGTTGGGAGAAGGAGAAGGGCACGCGAAAATAAAAGCAGAGGTGAACCATGCCATGGATGGCGGGGGCCCATTCTTTGTTAGCGGATGTTCATGAAACGGCTTGTGGGGAGGGAACACTTGCAGCGGACAGGGATGGAGGAGGTGGGGACGAGTGGGGGAGCGTGGCAAGCGGCGGGGACATTCTTGCCGCTGTGTCCGACAAGCGTCTCATGTTTATGGCGACATAAACGCGAGACGCCTTCGGACCAGCGGCGGGGTGTTGCTTCTCGCTGCTGCAGCGTTCTGCCACCTCACCCCCCACCTCTCCTCCCCCGCCGCAGTGACATTCTGAAAGACTCGGGCCACTGAAAGTCAGAAAGGCGTGTGGAAATCCACAATTGCAACTGACAAACGTATTTAGGAGAGCGGGATCACTCCAGTTCATGGGTGGGCAAAGTTGGGGTGGGGTGGGGGGGAAATCTCCCAGAGATCATTCTGTAAATTTGCTTTTGCAGACAGGTTTGTTTGGGTTTTTTTAGTTGCACCGAGCCCTTTCAGGGTATACTTCACAGGGAAGTATTTAACCGCTCCAGCTTGAAAATCAAACTCCCCTGGTGGCTTTTTGGTTTCTTTTGCCCGTTCTTTTGCCCTTTTGAGCATCTTCCCTGCCTCCAATCGCTGTCAGGGGATCGGGAACTGCGTTTTGCCCCTTTTATTTCATAATAGAAATATAAATAAGCCGGGATTCGTTCGTGTAACATCGAAACACGCTTGTATTGTATTTAAACCCAATACCAAAGCAGCCAAAAAAGTGACCTGCCGAAGCGAGAGAAAACACGTTTCCAGGGACAGAAAAGGGCAATGCTCCAGATTTATTGCCGACAAAAATCACATTCCCACCTACCTCATTAACCCAAAAAGAAGTGGTCTCAAAGGTGCTTTTTTTTTTCAAAAGGCGAAGTTGACTTTCTTGGGGTATTTCTCCCCCCCCCCTTTGAAAACGTTTCGCTTCTCATCCATGAACCTTTGGTTCTTCTATCCTCTTGCATGAGAAGAGAAACGTCTGAAAGGGGGGAGGCAGAAAGTACACTCGCCTTTGGAAAAAGCGCAGATCTGAATGATTGAGAACCTCTCCGTAGACCATAATGGTAAAAGGTTGGAAAAACCAAAGAAACTTTACTTGCACGCTGGAGAGTTGGACTTGCTCGGGAGCATGAACTTTTCCAACACAGGCGCGTTTTACAAGCAAGGCTCCTGCTGCTAGATTGCGCAGGTCGCTCAAGTGCAAGGCATGATTCGCTACTCCCAGATCAGGAGGCGGGGAGAATCAAGTGCCTCTTTGCATACAATTTTTTTTGCTTTTTAGCCCTGCTTAACTTTAAAAGGCAAAAAATTCCTTATGCAAAGGAGGCCCCTAGTTCTCTCACCTTCTCCTATAGTTAACACTAAGCAGACTCCAAGCCACTGTGACTTGGAGTCTGGTAGCAACTACCTTGGCTTTAATTATTTTAAAATTATTCTTTAAAATTCTTTCCTTTTCCTCATGACTGGTGAGGCCATGCCTCCCCTGCCTCTAGTGACTGCACATCCCTGCTAGTAAGGAGCGACAGAGGTCAGAGACTACCAAGGACCTCACTTTATAAATGGGAATTTATTATTGGTAAACAGATGTGGGTCAAATATGCAATGTTGTGGCCTTATTTTCACTGGCTAGTCCTTTACTAGACTCTCAATGTGTGCTATCAGAACACATTGTTTTTCTATTTTTGTCATCAGAAACCAAACACTAATAGCATGCACAATTTAATGATAGGGATCCTGAAAGGCAATAAGATGACACATTTCTGCCACTTGATAACTTTTGTGTTGAACACCTTCATCTGTTTCTAGAGATAAAAAGGAAAGATTATAAACCTGGTCATTATTCCTACTTAAGAACATTCCCTACCTCCATTTCAAATAAAGGTTCCCCTTCACACTTACACAAAATTGTCCTCTAATTTCCAGTAAGTAAAATAAGTAACCAAATAAATAAATATCATAAATCTGAGACATTCTTTGCATTCATTCTAATATGTTCTGCAGCTGAGATGAATCTCCACTATTAACCCACTATTACTACCAGGGATTGCTTTTTTCCCATCTATTGTTTTACTTACTTTACCATAGTTTGCCTATGTTACCTGGTTCCAATGTTACTGGTATATATGTATATCCTGCTATGTCTATTTAATATATAATTCCCATTAAATGCAGCACTGGTGAGATTGTCGATATCACCCTCAAGAAGGGAACATAAAACAGAATAATTTTAGGCCACTGCCAATAATCGCAAATTTCTCCATATTCTGACTGATTACTTGTAGAGTTGCATAGGTATCCACATGCTCTTTGGAAGTTTATGTATATAGATATTTTAATAATAATATATTATTCTTTAATTTAATTTTACTCTAGAACAATTGAGAACATATTTCAGAAATCTACATATGTGAAGTAATTGTTGATCTCTAGATGGGCTTCAAAGGAGAGAGATTATCTAGAGCCTTTTGTGTTTGTATTGATGATCTGGAGTATGAGGAAAAGTCAAGTGTTTTCAATAGTTTCTTGCATGCCATCTTGTGATAGCAGTTCTAACATTGTTGGGCTGTACAGGGTATGAACTAAACCCTCTGGATATTACATTTCTAGATTTTGAAAGCATAACCTTATGGGTCCCTAAATAATCTGAGCCACATTTGTTTCAAAGCCTGGAAGAACAAGCCAATCAAGTAGCTAGATTCCTAATTGGACACTCACTCACTCACTCGTTTTTTTTCAATGTATATGGCCAAAACCTTCAATCTGCTATTTTGGTCAGCAAACAAAATTAAAACACAGGACAAAATGCACATTAAAAAACCCACAATCAAAACATGATCACATTCAAAAATTCCAGGCAGGTTGCTCCAACACTCTAGATTTTTTTTAAAAAAAAAAAACCTTACAGAAGATTAATAGGATTACAGTTACAAAGATAATTCTTGTCACCTGCTTTCCTATTCAACCCACAAACATTATGCTCCAGTTTCATCTGTACCACCTTGCACAAATGTGTGTAAATGCATATAAATCTCTTTCTGTCTTTGCTGTGGCAAGAAGACCCAAAATTCTGGTCTTATTTCTTCAGCAAGACTATGCTTTTCTTTCTGACTTCTATAGTATAGTATAGCCTTTATTGTCATGTACAAAATAAATACAACGAAATTGGTTCTATTGCTGAATACTAATATAAATGCTTCTTTTGATTTCTCTCTTATCCCTTGTCCCATGTTTTATGTCTATGGGAATCAGTATGCCATTCTATGGTTCTGGTGTTTCTTCCACTGAATGAAGGTGCAACGCACCAGAATCAGTGCCTTTCTCCCAGTGAATTAAATCTGATTCTTTTAGAACTGAACAGCATGCCAACTTTTCACAGACTAGTACTGCTTCTTATTTGGGCTACAGATGCAATAAACTGTCAAATATGTATTAATAAACTGTTTTATACCATTAGTTTAATAAATTTTTAGGATAAGGCTTAGTTATAGTTGAATTCTTGTTCAGGAACAGTAGCATAATGTTCCACTCAGAACTGCTGCTGTGGCAGACCATAATTTGTAGAAGCACAGAAGCTGGATTCTGGACTAATACTAATTTCAGCTTATTTTAATCATTAACCTTCTCCCACATTTCTGCAGTTCCAAACTAGCTGCATGCAATTGTATTTGGTGACCTGTAAGTAATCTTCTATGGTTATCCCTGCATGTATTACTGGTTTGTTTTCAGATGTTCACAAAACATTTTCGGCCAACACATTGGATTCTACGTCCCCTTTCCATATGATATTATTTCCAACTGTGCTTCTTGTTTGTTTGTTTGTTTGTTTTAAAAAGTACTTATTTAGAATTCCTTTTCTTCCACCATGGAATTTATTTATTCCTAACTTTTTAAAATCTACTTTACAATAAATATATACAAATATATTCATCTTGAAAGTACCAGTAAGTTTCCCAATCAAGCTTGATTCGTACTAATACATGGACACATCCATGTTGCCTTCTTTGCTATCAAAAGGACATGTTTGCCATTGCTGCCTTCTACCATGTTTTTTTCAGTTTCTAAGTTTAGTCTATAAATTCTACATTTGAGTAAGCCAAAGAAAGATACTTGCAATATTTTTCCCTTTCAATTCTTTTTGTGAAGTGGAAGGAAAGATGAAAAATCAGTTAACAATCCTCCTTTGCTAAAGATTCCTCTTGAAATAATTTTCTAAGTAGTTTTGGTTTTCCTCACATTTAAAGTCGGTGATTTTTGGAAGGAAAACAGGTATTATTGCCTCATTTAACCTGATATACAAACTGCTGGATAATTACTCTTGTCTGTGGAAGATTTTATGTGTTGGTTAGTAGCCTGGAGGAAAATGGCAGGACTACACAATATGCTCTTTCCATTTTCCCACCATTCCCCCTTTGTTTCTTAAATGGATGGGGGGAATCAAAATGTTCTCAAAAACAGAAAACAGAAAAGAATGTGTTTGAAGACTAAGCTGGGACCTCAATGTTCTGAGGTACCATAGCCCACAGATTTATGTATATTAGACTTTTGAATGATTGTCAAAGTCTGAAAGTAGAAATTAAATGGGGATATGTCAACCAAGGTTGACTGACTTTATATACAGTTAGGACCTTTTGAAAATAACATTTTCTTGGCTATAAACTGTGTCCTAGTATTTTCATACTGATCTGGCAACAAGAAAGGAAAATTAGAGGTAATAGACTGCAGGAAGTAGGTAAAATCAATCCATCATCGTTCCTGTTTACCTCATTCAATGTAATTTGTATTAATTCTTTTTCAAGGGCTCTGTGTCATTACTGAGTATCAATCATCTTAGTGCAGATCAACTAGAATTCAAACCAAATATATGGCAGTCCAAAGCTAAAAGCATAGAGTCTACCACAATGAGGACATTGGAAGTCCACTCTTGTAATAACTGTGGGTGTTGCAAAAGTGCTTTTCCAAAAGGTAACTTCTTGGATGAGAAGGTTTCAAGGAAAAAAAACAATAAAGTCCAGTTACTTTTTGAAAAGTATCTTTGGGAATCACCATCAGCCTGTATGATTGAGAATCTCATAGACAACTGTGGGTGTAAGTCTCTGACACTGTCACAGTTTCTATCACTTTTGGTGGTATATGTCTTCAAAAGCTGGTGAAACCTTGTGGCATAGGGCTCATTAGCAAGTCCGTCAGCAGCTGCAGCTTCAGGTTTCCTTAATCGGATGTCATAGTACATAGAGTTTCTTTCAACAGAATCTTTGTAGAGTTTTGCATGAACAACCTCAAGGTCTCTTCCGAATCTCCTGTACACCATGGAACAACTGGTAAGGGATATAGTGGTCATCCATTCTGATGACATGTCCCACCCACTGCATCTGCATTCTGATAAACAGGGACTCGATGTGGGTGGACTTGACAATCCAGGGCCTCCAGGATGCAGACATGGACCTGCCAATGCCAAGAATGAACAGAGAGCCATACATATAAAATTTATTCAGTAGTTTGATATAGAGTCCAGACTCACATCCATATGGGAAGGAGGTTGCATATATTTTTTATTTATTAAACAAATTTTTATAGCCACCCAACTCATACATAGGTGACTCTGGGTGGCTTTACATTTTACAAAATTACTGCATAATAAAAACTCATTAAATTCATCTTACCATGTATGTAAAAATAAATTAATAATAATATTATAATATGGTATAGTATAGTATAATATGATTAATATAACATTGTATCATGTTATAGTATGATATATTGTATAAAATGTTTAACTTTCTCACAGCGCAGTCATATAAAATAATCTTCCATGATTCTTTTTAATTGACTGTCCATAAATCAATATGAAAAATTCTGGTTCATTTGATCTTTAAAACTCTTGGAATCCTTGCATGTATTTGAACCAGAAATTAGTCCACCAGTCATGATAAAATAACTCTTCATACTGTCTACATTAAAACATAATTTGAAGTACCTTTATACATTCTACACATTTTCGAAGTCATATACCAACAGTACATCTTTTATAAAAAAATATTTTAAGTTTTTAACATAATGTAAATTTCATTCTTCTTAACCACATATTTCCCACTGCTTCATCTGTATGTTGTGTCCAAAGTTCTCAGCCCATTTTATCATAATCTTCCAATTCAAATTTCAGTAAAGATTTATCTATTTTAACAATTACATGTTCCTCATTTGTCAGTAGTTCAAGTTGAAATTCTGTCTTTTGCTGCTCTATTCCAAATGTCCTGTTATCTATTTTAAATATTTTTCTTAACTGTGCATACAAAAATCATTGAAACTAAACCACTCTGCAGTCAGTTATGGTTTTTTATTTCATCTTATATTCTTTATAATCTTGTTCTAACAGGTCTCAATACATTAACCATTCTTTACCTGATATTTCTTTCTTTTAAAATGCTTCTTGTACTGAAACCCATAAAGGCTTTTTTGAGCACAATCTGAGTTCTGTTCCATTTTCTCAATACTAACTTTCTAATACAATGATTCTTAAAATTTATATTAACCTTAATTTTATTGTACCATGACTCATTCCTTATTCAGACTTCAAGAAAATACTAGTTGATGAAAGGTTCAAGAATCAATGGCACTACGTTTTTTCTATCATTTTGATAGAAATATTGCAGTTAGGGTTAGAACAGGGAGTTAGTATCCAAGGCCATATAAGCTATTTCCCTAAATAACAGAAAGATCATCTAAAACAGGTTTGTTTGGTACCTATCCTTTTTAATGCTCATTGCACCTCCTGAGCCAATTAAGGATGAGTATTGAGATTCCACTGTAGTTTGGTTTCAATGAAACTGCACTTTCTCTTTTTTTCTAATATAAATTAACCCTTGCCCTTGAGTGAGTTTATTTTGCATAATGTAATGATTATAATCAGTATATGCTAATGGATAACCAAATCAAAAAACAGGAATCAATTAATTTATTATCTTGGGAGCCATCCAGAATTAGATGAAAGATGGGTAAATATTTAAATGTTTTAAATAATAAATAAAAAAGAAAGTTAATTCAGGTCTCTGTTCCATTTATAGTAAGGTTTTTATATATGTTTTAAAAGTCAATTTAAATTTCTTAGCTAGGAATAGACCTAATTTAATACAAGTGTACTCTTATAGAGGTTTCTACTATTATATATTTTTAAATAATATGACAATAAATGCAAATGCAGACGCGCACACAGAGAAATAATACAACACAAATATTGAGTTTGTTAGTATTATTAGTCATAATAGCAACTACCAAAAATGGTAGGAGTACTTTAAAGCTTATTTTAGCTTCCGGTTGTTGAATGAACCAATACAATTCTCTTGGAAATTGCAGTCTCATTTTCTAAACATGAAAGGAGTTTAAATTAGCATAAACTATATAATTATGCCAGAATTAATATTAAAGAAATCAGATGTAATTAGAGTTAGTAAGAAAAGTTCAAGGTGAAAAAACACCAAATTAAATCCTCATTAGTAGAATAAACCGTTTTTTTTTTACATCTGGAATGAATTCAAAGTTATACTAAATAAAAAAGATAGCAATGCAATAGCCCCAAACAAATTTAACAACAAGAAGTGTGGAGATTTAAGATATTCTTAAAAGCCATTTATGCTGTCTGAAGACTCTCATAAATAAGGAACTTTCATCAAGTTCCAGAATGAAAGGGCTGGAAGGGAACTTATAATGGTTTTGTTCACCCTCATGTCCACTCGCCACAGCACCTAGACAGATGGTCTAGGACAAAAATCCACTCCATAGCATCCTAGACAGATGGTCATCCAGCCGCTGTTTAAATGCATCCAATGAAGAAGAACTGACCCTTTCCCAAGACAATTGGCAATCCTTCAGAAGTTACTGACTGTTCTGTTCTCAGCCTCCCCTCCTGGTCATAACTCCAAGAGGAAGTCTACCCTGTGCTTCCCAGTGCATACATAATAAAAACATGCAAAGATATAACATCAAGGGACTTCAGAAAAGAAACACATGCAGCATGTTACTTGATATGCCAAAAGACATTACACATACATTGTGGTGGTTTCTCATGAGGAATAAGACACGCAGGCAAGATGTCTCGGGATGAGAGCTCAGAACAGAGTCCGAAACTCCTTTTATTCTTATTACACTCATTAGCATACAATGTTATCACTTAGGGCCAGAGCTGGCTGTGGCCATTACTTTTTTATGAGTCACTCATCCTGTTTTCCACATCCCCTGCGCTTTCATTGTTTCATGTGCTCTATGGCACATCCTGTGGGAGCAATTCTTTGCAATTATTCCCACAATCTCCTCCTTTTTTATATTATCAACGGAGACCTCCTCTAAGTTCAGACGGACCTCAGTTTCCATGGCCAGAGCGTCCGCCCTATTAGAGGGAAGGAGGGTTTTGCACACTTGTAGCAGGGATGGGAGGCATTGGATACAACAACAAAGTAACACCAGCAATACAATGATGGTTATTATCACAGGAATCAGTGACCTCAGCCAGGAGCCATCAGGTAGCCATGACCACAGAGCCCCCCATAAGTCGATGGTACCAGAGCCATCACTATGCAGGGGGTTGTTACGTACCAAGGACTCCATTTTTTTCCACTCTGGCAGAAATATTAGGTTGATTAATCATGAATGTACATGCAACAATGTGAATGAATCAAAGCACAAAACACCACCTTTTGCAGCCAAAATAATATCCAAAGCAAAACGATTCTGCAATGTTACACTACATATTTCCCCCAGTTCCTGATTAACTAATTTTAGAGCAGTAATAGTTTCATTAAACATAACAACAGTCCAATTATTTAACTTATGCAAATCTCTATAATTCATTTCAATGCCTAGTGGAGGGAGAACACCTCTAAAAAATTGAGTCCAGATTGATCCTTCCAACGTCAGGGTGGATTCGGAGAAGGTGTCTCATTTATTTCGAATTCTTCCACTAGGTAATCTTTCATAGCATATATACCCGGGACCAACAATCCCAACGTACATACGCCTTGCCAATTTCTTGGAGTCTGTTGGTAAGCCCTTCTACCACATATGAGCCACATATTGGGTTTGTACCTGGACGCCCCTCCCCCTTCTTATCCTGCTTGCCTCCCGACCGCCGCAGCCTTGCCCTTCATTCTTTCTGCGTGCTGGACATTTTCTTCTTCTACCCGCCCTTGTTGCTGTGGAGCCTTTACCATCTCCCTACCAGCACTGACTCTCCACCGCCTTGGCCTGTCCCACCTGGTGTGACCACTACTGCCCGCGGAGGCTCAGAGATGCCACCTCAGCCCTTTCAAAGGAGCGTCCTCCGGCCTTGGGCACTTTTTTGGACTTGGAGGAAGGGAGAGGGGTGGAGCACCCCTCTCTGGACTGCACCCTCCTTATTGAACTCTTACTGGACCTACAGAGGAGAAGGCTAAGACTATTAAGATCTCTTATACAAGCCTTATTCGATCTCTGCACGCTGCGCAATTTTTAATTGGTATGATGAGTGTATGAGATTTGCATGTGATTGAGCGAATGATCCCACTTTTTATTACCCCATTATTGTTGTATTTTATATGTTTTAACTACTATGTGGGGACTGTTTGTGTGAGTGAATGAATATGTCTGATTCGGAGGACCTGCCGGGGAATGTGGGGGTCACTGGGGTGGTTGGGGGGACCATGGACACGGGAGTGGGTCGGAGCATTACGGTCGTTAACGGGGAGGGGCAGATATGGCGGGGACTTTAGGGCTGGCCATACCGGGGAAGGAGGGTTCGCTACGTCACAGAGATCCCTCCTTCCGGCCCTATGAGTTCCACTCCGAGGCCAGATGGCACGAGTAATCAGGACTCTGGTCTCCGGCTGTTGTTGCTAAATGCCAGGTCTGTTGTTCACAAGGCTCCCCTCGTCCGGGACTTAATTTTAGACGAGGGGGCAGACCTGGCATGTATTACTGAAACCTGGCTGGGCCGGAGGGAGGAGTCCCCCTCGTAGAGATGTGCCCAGAAGGATTTCAGGTGCTGCATCAGCCGAGAGCTCAAGGAAGGGGTGGGGGTGTGGCTATTGTTATCCGGGACTCTTTAGCACCTCGTAGGATCCCTGCTCCGGAGCTTGTCGGGTGTGAGTCCCTGCTGGTGAAGTTGGACCTCAAGGGTCAAGTGGGTCTGCTGCTAACGTACCTGCCTCCAACAGCGTTGCAGCAGGCCCTCCCCTCGCTCCTCGAGTCAGTAGCCGAGCTGGCAATTGAGTTCCCCAGGCTTATGGTCCTGGGGGATTTCAATTGCCTTCGCTCAGTGAACACTCTGATGGGGCGCAGGAGTTCATGGCTTCCATGATAGCCATGGGCTTGACCCAAGTAATTCGGGGCCCAACCCACTCTGCGGGCCACATGCTCGACCTCGTATTTCTCTCAGAGCAGTGGACTTGTGATCTTGGTCTGAGTGGTAACGAGATCATACCCCTGTCGTGGTCAGACCACTGCCTACTGAGGCTTGACTTCCGGAGACCAAACCCCCACTGTAGGGAGGAGGAACCAACCAGGTGGTTCCGCCCCAGGCGACTGATGGACCCTGCGAGGTTCCAGACGGAACTTGGGGTTATTCCTGATACTCTTGCCCACAGTCCGGTGGAGACTCTGGTTGCTGCCTGGCACTCGGCAGCATCGGAGTCCCTTGACCGGATTGCGCCACTACGGCCCCTCCGAGGCGGTGGATCCCGGAGGCCCCCTTGGTTCACCGAGGAGCTCCAGGAGATGAAGCGCCGGAGGAGGACACCTAGAGCACCTATGGACGTCCGATAAGTCCGATTCGAACCGAGCACTCCTAACAACCTGCACCAAGGAATACATCAGGGCACTTAGGGCAGGCAAAAAGATCTTATATTGCCACCTTGGTTGCGTTCCGCTGAGTCCCGTCCAGCCGCCCTGTTTAGGCTAACCCGGTCCCTCCTAAATGGAGGGATACGGGGGACCCCTTGCAGGGTAGGGCTGAAGACTATGTCCAGTTCTTAGCGGACAAAGTTGCTTGGTTTCGGTCGGATTTGGACTCCACTTCTGCAGATCCAGCCGAGGCACAGGTGGATAATTCAGTAGACCATCGCTGGGTTGAGTTCAGGATGTTGCCCCAGGGGACGTGGACAAGGCCACGAGAGCTGTGAGTGCCTCCACTTGTGTACTGGACCCGTGCCCCTCCTGGATGGTTGCCAACAGCAGAGAGGTGGCACGGGGCTGGATCCAGGCGGTATTACCGCCTCTCTTCGGGAGGGGCACTTCCCCACCACACTCAAAGCGGCGGTGGTGAGACCCCTCCTGAAGAAACCATCTCTGGATCCAGCCGTCCTTAACAACTACCGTCCAGTCTCCAACCTTCCCTTTGTTGGGAAGGTTGTTGAGAAGGTGGTGGCCTCCCAGCTTCAGCGGTCCTTGGAGGAAACCAGCTACCTAGACCCATTCCAGTCCGGCTTCAGACCTGGTTACAGCACAGAAACCGCTTTGGTCTCATTGACTGATGATCTCTGGAGAGCCAGGGATGGAGGCCATGCCTCCATCTTAGTTCTTGACCTCTCGGCGGCTTTCAATACTATCGGACCATGGTATCCTTCTGC
Source organism: Thamnophis elegans (assembly GCF_009769535.1). Taxonomy (NCBI): domain Eukaryota; kingdom Metazoa; phylum Chordata; class Lepidosauria; order Squamata; family Natricidae; genus Thamnophis; species Thamnophis elegans. The sequence goes on along the minus strand of NC_045549.1, from coordinate 39,650,755 downwards.
GACGACTGCGGGAGGTGGGAGTGGGTGGCACTGTTTTGTAGTGGTTCTCCTCCTACCTCTTGGACAGGTCGCAGTCGGTGTTGGTCGGGGGGCAGAGATCGACCCCTAGGCCCCTAACATATGGGGTGCCGCAGGGGTCGGTCCTGTCCCCCCTACTATTTAACATCTACATGAAACCGCTGGGCGAGATCATTCGGAGGCATGGGATAAGATATCACCAATACGCAGACGATACGCAGTTGTATCTGTCCGCCCCATGCCAACTCAATGAAGCAGTGGACATGATGAACCGGGGTCTGGAAGCCGTTAGAGACTGGATGAGGGCTAACAAGCTTGTACTCAACCGGAAAAGACCGAGTGGCTGTTGTGTTTTCTCCCAATAATTTGGCCAGTGTTCCATCACTCAGGCTGGGGGGTCAAATATTACACCCCTCAGACAGGGTTCGCAACTTGGGAGTCCTTCTGGATCCACAGCTGACTTTTGATTACCACCTGTCGGCTGGGACCAGGGGGGCATTTGCCCAGGTTCGCCTGGTGCGCAGTTGCGACCCTACCTGAACCGGGAGGCTCTCACAACAGTCACTCGGGCCCTTGTGACCTCTAGGCTGGAATACTGCAATGTGCTCTACATGGGGCTGCCCTTGAAGAGCATCCGGCGACTTCAGCTAGTCCAGAATGCGGCCCGCGCGAGTGATTGTGGGTGCACCTCGGTTCGCCCACATAACACCTATCCTCCGCGAGCTGCGCTGGCTACCTGTTGATCTCCGGGTGCGCTTCAAGGTGTTACTTACCACCTACAAAGCCCTTCATGGTAGTGGATCTAGGTACTTGAGAGACCGCCTCCTGCCAATTACCTCCTCATGACCCATTAGATCGCATAGATTGGGCCTCCTCCGAGTTCCATCAGCCAGTCAGTGTCGACTGGCAACTACGCGGAGGAGAGCCTTTTCAGTAGCAGCTCCGACCCTTTGGAACGATCTCCCCGTGGAGATTCGTACCCTCACCACCCTCCAGACCTTCCGCACAGCCCTCAAGACCTGGCTATCCCGTCAGGCCTGGGGTTAAAGATTATATTCCATCCCCGCCCGAATGCTGAATGAATGTTGCTTTACTCTTTTAATTATGTATTGTCCTATATGTCTTTGTATGTTTCCCCTTCCTATATAAGTTGTAAGCCGCCCTGAGTCCCCTCAGGGAAAAGGGCGGCCTATAAATAAACTTAACCTAACCTAACCTAACCTTTGTCATAAGTTCCTTTTTCGAGGAGTTGGCAAACTGTACCATGGCCTGCATTTGACTGCAAGCCCAGTATTTATTGACTCCATCTGGTGCTGTTTTATTAATGGCATTACAACAAGTAGCCAATCCATTCCACAGGATCAGAGTCTCACAATTAGTGTAGGTGCCAAGATATGTTGCATTCGTCCATTGGCCTGTGCTGGAAAAAACAGTAATGAGCAGGTTCCTGCCCACAGGTGGTTACAGCATATGTGATGTCGAGGAAACTTTGCGTTCTAGGCCAGGTAGCTTGTTTCCATCCTGTTTCATTAAAGGGAAATAGCGTGTAACACCATGCCACCTTTGCTATCAGCCGGGATATGTAAACAAATCCAACAATTAGTTAAATTAAAAGGTGTGAAACCTCTTCAAGTCCTGTAAACAAGAATTGGGACCCCAGGCCCCCAAGTCATGTGTACTACACCGAGGGAGCATCAGCAGGCACCATGTAAGGCCGAACACAGGAGCAGGTGTCCAGATAATTTCACCATGGTCTTCAACTGTGGCGTAACCACGGCCCCAAGTAATGAGGGAGGGCAGGGCCTTTCTAGGACGGGTCCGGCAGACGTCGGTAGTACACTTGTGGACGTGGAGTGTCTGCGGGAGAAGCAGAAAAATGCCTGCTGGTGGCGTCTGAGACCTGGGGTGCCGGTACATTAAGAAAGTTGAGAGTGTAGAGAGTAAGATTTAAACATTTTGTATTCCAGGTAAGCCAGGGTTATTTTTCCCCTTTATTTTTGGAGTGTGCAGCAAGAGCAGTTTTCAAAGTTTGATTAGCTCATTCCACAATGGCTTGACCGGTGGAGTTATAAGGAATACCAAATTTATGGATAATGGACCAGCGGATGGCACAAACGCCGCAAAGGCAGAACTAGTGTAAGCTGGGCCATTATCAGTTTTCAATTCTGTTGGGTTACCCAAAATACAGAAAGTTCCGAACAATGATTAATAACATGTTTGGTGGCCTCACCCCGTTGGGGGGTGGCCATAATAAACCCTGAATGGGTGTCAATAGAAACATGTAAATATTTCCAAGGGGCAAATGGCAAATATTGAGTCACATCCATTTGCTACAATTGACAACTTTGCGTCCCCCGAGGGTTGACACCTTTGGGAACTGCATGTGCTTGAAGGCTACAGGTAGGACATTGTTGAATAATGGCTGATGCCTCCTGAGCTGAAAAGGAAAATTGTTTCATAAGAGTTTTTATTCTGATGAAAATATGCATGACTATCCCATGGAGTAACCAGGGAAAGGACTAAATTGGAGGAGGCTGCAGAAGCAGCTCCATCCACCTGGGCATTGCCCTCTTGAAGCATGCCCGGAAAAGGCAAGTGGCTACGAATATGGGTGGGGAAGAAGGGACAAACATGACGTTGCAAAAGGAGTTGAAGGGTAAGAAAAAGGCTTAGGAGAGAGTCGTCCAAAGAGGGAGAAACATAGGAATTAGGCAAAGAAATAAGAACACGATACACATAAAGGCTATCCAAAATCAAATTAAAGGGTAAATTGGAAAAAGTCTGAAAAGCCAAAATCGTAGCAGCAAGTTCAGCACGTTGAGCAGAGGATTGAGGCGGGGTGATTTTTGTGTGCCAGGATCCATCCTGTTGCCACACACAAGAACCATATGTTTTCCCCCATCCACAAAAAGCCTCAACGTATCCGAGAGAGGGGAGGTTACCAAGGAAGTAGACAGGGAAAGGGGAATGTTGAGGAAAAGTTGAAAACGGGGATCAGAAGGTAAATGACAAGACACAAAACACAACCAATCGGCAAGAAAGTTGTAAGACATCAGATGTGCCAAGATGGGTTCCCAAACAGTAAGAGAAATGGGGACATACAAACCAGCAAGATCAAAACCAATAAGGCATTTTGCTCTAAAGTGAGCCTTATTTATTAAAAGAGCCATAATGAGGCTGGGAACTGATGGACTTACGTGGGTATGAGGGAGGTATAACCATTCTACAACGTAACCTTTTTTGTCATGGCATTGTATAAGACCCCAGTGGTAACGGAGCAGTAGCAAAAATTGCCAATGAGAGTGGGTGGTCTGGTAGAGCTCAATCCACCCAACGGGTTATCATTGCCTTATTTATTAACTAAACACTTGCTCCTGAGCCGGAGTAAGAATTACAATCGAAGAGGGGCCTAAAGGTCCCTTTAATGCCATAAATAATGGGCTAATTGCATGGTGGTAAGAGCCAAAAGGGTCTACAAATTTATGGTGCCTAAAATTTGCTGCAAGGCAACCAAAGTCAAGGTGAGGGTATTTTGATGGAGGGTACTACCGGAGAGAGTACGAGGCCAAAACCTTATGGCCTAAGTAGGAAAAAGGTTTCATGGGTCTGAATCTTGTCTGGGGCTACTTGAAGACCAAACCTGGCAATAATGTAACAAGCTCTGATAGCATAAGTTGTACTGTACCCTTTGGGCAGGAGCCGCAACCAAAATGTCATCCATATAATGGTAAACCAAAAAAAGTAGGATGAGATTTACGGAAAGGTTGTAATGCAAAATCCAGAAAAGCCTGCCACATAGTAGGGCTATTAAGCATTCTCTTTTGTACTCGGACTCAAACACCACTACTGGGTTCCATTAAGCAACATCCGAGCACATCTTTCCAATCCTGGGGTAGCAGTTGATAGGCACACTGCTAGAGAATTAAGAAGTCCTCTGGAGTAGTGACTGGTAATTCCATAATCCTTTACCGCAGTTTTTAATTCTTTAATCATTACCAGAGGCATGGGTCCCAGACAAAAACAATATCTGCTTGTATATTTGGTATTGACTGGAAACAACTCAGTATCCTTGCAAATCGGAGGCGTCTAAACCTCCTTCTTTTATTGCTTTTTGATAAGCTCCTCTAATAATTCCTGGCTGTTGGGCGTGGCCCAGAAGGGGCTGTCAGCAGTAGTCTGACAGCACGTGGTTGGGAAAAACCCTCAGGAGCCGTGGGTTGGCAAACCCGTAAGTCTGGAGCAGGAGTTGTTAACATAACAGACGGGTTGTTTGATAAGGAGGTGGATTCAACAACGGCTGAAGTGGGGATTCAGTATGTGTCTGAATCAATGTATAGGCAATTTTCCACAGACAAGAACATCTGGGGGAGCCCTCGGAACTTGGTGGAGGACTGCGCCAATTTTCCTCCATGTCTCAGCTTTTAGGAGCCATGTTCTGGATAAGATGGACAGTTAGCCCAAATGTAGGCAAGGCAATTTTGCAGCCTCTGGTTTAGAGAGAGGCTTGGTAATTTTTTGGTCTTGGGTGCTTAAATATTTTTTCCTGCCTAATTGCCTAAGCACTTCAACATGAACTTTCTGAGCTGCAGACATTCCACCCCCACATACTTACGGAATTAGAGTCAGTCGCCAGCGACGTCGTCGGGTGCACCGAGCCTATTCCAGGCGGTAAGCAGAGGGTTAGCAGGGACGTATCCGTCAGCACAGGATCATGTCAGAGTCACCACGTGTGGTGGTCTCTCATGAGGAATAAGACACGCAGGCAAGATGTCTTGGGATGAGAGCTCAGAACAGAGTCCGAAACTCCCTTTTATTCTTATTACACTCATTAGCATACAATGTTATCACTTAGGGCCAGAGCTGGCTGTGGCCGTTACCTTTTATGAGTCACTCATCCTATTTTCCACATCCCCTGCCCTTTCATTGTTTCGTATGCTCTACGGCACATCCTGTGGGAGCAATTCTCTGCCATTATTCCCACAATACATCTTAAGGTCTCTATTTATAAAGGTACTGAAAAGAAATCCAGAAATCATGTTTTGTATGACTTTCCCTTCTTTACTTCCTGCTTTTGTCTTTGGTTTCCATCCAATTCTTTAAATCTGATATAGATAATATAAGACTTAATATCTTGAATATATAAGATTTGAATATCTTGAATATTCGGGATCTTCATAGATATGTTGAATATCTTGAATATAGATAAGATTTGAATTCTTATGAATCATCATGGTTATGTTGAAACAATTTTAAATTTAGCACACAAATCTCCCTGCTGTCTAAACTGTTAATAAGACAGTATGTTTGCTTTTTGTCTTCTGTCTAGAATCAAATAGGTGGAGCAGCCTACACAAAAATTCTCAAGAGTATGGGAAGAGGTAAGACTGCTGTGGATGAAGGAGTTAGAAGCCCATCCCTTATGGGAACCAGAGGGGCTAGGTATGTAAATAAACTATAACTACAAATCACTCTAGCTATTGTGCACACCACCAAGCACTCATAGGGAAAAATAACACAATAATTGTAGCTTTACTGGCTATAGAAAGAATTCATAAACTGCACATAGTGAAGTTTGTGGACAATTCCCAACAACACACCTCCATAATAAATATAAGGATTTGTACGAGTTATCATCTAATATGTAGAGAGCACAAACTGATATTCAAACTGATAGGGATGACTTTTACTGCTACTTTAAGTGTATTTTATGTTCAAACCCACAGTGGGCTCATTGGTGGTTTATAAGTAGCTACCCATCCTATACATGGCATCTGCCATTCCTGGATTTATTTTATTTTATTTTCTTTTGTCTCTATAATTTTATACTCTTGAATAATTGACCAGTTTAGTTCTTCAAGTTTGGGCAGTAAACTACTGGTGCCTAGACAAGTACCATAGTTTTCAAATTATCAATAACCAGACATGTTTGGAATAAGTCCATGTATGCTAAATAAAAACCACACAAATCATACTGTGGTTTGCTCATGGTTTAAACTGGAATGAAGCCATTAGATATACATCTTAATCTTAATCTTTATTTTTTTCTATGGTCTTTCTGCATCTTTATGTAGAATTTAAATATCAAAATAATGATCTTAGCAACATGTTTGAAATTGGGGTGGTAGGATAAATATCAGTTATCACATGAAAAGAAATCCACAGCACTTGCCAGTCTTCAAGGATTATCCATCTCCCTCAGCTTTAAGTCATGTGGTTCTGTCGATACCTAATGTCAGTCATTGCCTCATTCACTGATTTACTGTTCTAGCTTGCTTACCCTACATAGCCATGTTGATTCATACAATCTCCAGTAAAGTAATCCTTCCTAGAAATAGATATTTAGGTGCTGTTAGGAATATAATCTAACGATGGGTTAGCAATATATAACTCATGTAACAATGCTATATCTGTTTCTTTAAATCATACTGTAAATGTGAATGGTTGCTGTTTCCCTCAATCAGCCATAAGAGGGAGCCAGAATGACTGTTAGCTCTTTGTTTGTTAGATGCTGGGCTGATCTGATCTGAGTGTTTTGGAAGCTGGTGTTAGAAAGTGCCGTGAGCTATTGTAAATTTTGCAACTGCTAGCAACTTTGAGTACTGAACTGATTATATGATACTGGACTATGTTATTTGGATTATCCCTTAACTGAAAGACATTGATGACTGACTGTCTTATCCGTGTATGACTTGGACTGTTTGATGGACTCTGATACCTCTATTTCCACGAAAGTAAAAGCCCACTTAAACTGCAGTGTCTCTGTATGCTGGTTTGTGCGCTCCATGATTCGTGATGAAGAAAGATATCGGTTTCAATCAAGGGATCAAAAGAAGTATTTAGAGTACTTTTTGGGGAATCCCTTTTAAGCTACACTGTTCTATTTTTCCATTTTTTATGAACTGATAAAATAGTGTTGTATACTGTATTCTACGATATAAGGACAGATAGTAGCTTTCTCTTCAAGCTAATAGTTTGTCCAGAATTAATAAATTAGTGGACAATTTCATATCTCACCATAAGAGAACCTCGTTTTATTTGATAATTCATTAAACTACAAAGTATAAAATACAAGGAAAGAAGGGGAAAAGAAAAAAGGTAAGCTAAAGCAAAAAGAAGAGAAAAATATTGACTTCTGATTATTTTTAGTTCAGTAGGATAACGTTACAGTAGATAACACTACAGCCTCAATTTTTAACTTTAACATACAAGTAATTCTCAACTTACAACCACAATTGAGTCCAAAATTTCTGTTGCTAAGCAAGCCAACTAAATGAAGCTTAGTATTTACTGGCTGAACACCCTTCCTGTAACCAATGTGGAGTTCACAGCAGTATTTCATTGTGCCCAGAGAGAGAAATATCTGCCTCTATCCTAAGATCAAAACTCACAGCCTCCTGATTGGGAGGCAAAAGTTCCATCCCTAGGCCACCGCACCACTCTTGCTAAGCCAGACAGTTGTTAAATGAATTTGCCCCATTCTACAATTTTTTTGTCATGGTTTGTTAAGTGAACCACTGCAGTTGTTAAGTTGGTAACACAGTTGTTAAGAAATCTGGCTTCCCCATTGACTTTGCTTGTTAGAGGGTCACATAACCCTAGGACCCAGCAACCATCATAAATATGAACCAGTTGCCAAGCATCCAAATTCTGACCATGGGGATGCTGCAATGTCATAAATGTGAAAAAAATGATCATAAGTTCATTATTTTCAGTGCTGTTCTAACCTCAGATGATCACTAAATGAACTATTGTAAGGTAAGAATTATCTGTACTTAGTATGTCCTAACTATTTCTATTACAACAAACATATCTACTCAGCAAAACCCAAAGTCAACATTTCATTTTTTCCCACATCAAGCACAAAATCCAGAAGTGTGTTTCAATAAAAATGAAGATGGATATGTTATTTCTTTGATTAAAGCGGTTAATTTAGCCATTTCTTCTAGTTCCATCAGTTTTTCCAGTTATTCATCCATTGTGAGAATAAAAGTATCTTTCCATTTTTGTACACAAAACATTCTTGCTGCTGTCACATACATAAAAATAAGATTCCAGATTTTTGAAAGTCCTTTGCCTTTAAGCTTAAAAGAAAGATATTTGATCCAATTTTTATACTCACTTTAAAAATCTTCTGTATTAAAATATGAATTTTACCCCTTTATCTCTTTGCTTTTTATCCACAAGTCCACCAACGATGATAAAAATCCTTCTTTACATTTACATTTCCAACATACATTTGAAATACCTTTGTGTACAAATTTTCTTTTACAATATAATTTAATGCAAATTTTAAACTTTTCATTCACATGTTTCCCATTGTTCAAGCATTATATTATACCAACATTATTTGCCATTGAATCACTGTAATGTTTCATATATTCATTCGCCAAAATCAGTTTCAATAACAATTTATAATCTTTGGCCATCATTACCAAGGCATTCAGTTTCAAATCCATTTGGTATAAAGTCAAGCTTGTGATTTTTTTTCTAATCTAATTTAAATACTAATTTCACTTGTAATATGTAAAGTAGTGATAGACATATCCCATCATGTCTATAAAATACTCTAACACTTTTTTTGGACTTGAGGGCAGGTTCACATTGATTAAAAAAATATTATTTGACCATCAGTCCACCGGCTCAGCATAATTTCTTTTCTTAAAAAAAAAAAAAGACCTCTTAAGGTGACACCAAAAGAGGTACCTTCATAGAGAGCCTTGTTTTATATTTGTTCCAACCCTTAGGCTGGCACATCTAACAAAGTGATTCTTAAAATCAATATATATAAAAGAGAATTTCATTTTTGTACATTTCTTATGAGGAGACCATTTCCTATATTTGTGTCTAATTTTAAAGCATTTTATACCCTTCAGATTTTGACCCACAACTTGCATGATGGAGTAGGAATTGTATAAGCTGCTAGTCCAGATATAAAGGCCATAATATGCCCTAAAAAAAAGTCTTGGAAGTCCTTCTGACATCAGTTTAACCTTGGTACATACATAAATCAGTAAATAATTACTATATTAGAATTAACCAATATGAACTGCAAAATTCCAAGAGATTTTTTTTTGCTCCCATCTAGTGGTTCTCTGGAATTAATGTCAGATTCCAATTAAATGCCAAGTACTGAAAACTTCCAGTCAAATGACCACTATCTGAAAAAACATCTCTTTCAATAAATCAAAATCATAGAAAGGCTAATGACCATGAAATCAATCTGGCTCCAGAATAAAATATCCTATATTGATGGTTGCCCTACCTGAGTATACCTGCATAGGGGAAACTCATCATCTCTTTGGATAATCACTTCTATTGCTCAACTATATTACTAATACACAACTGTTTTCTTGTACCTCAATACATATTCCATACCTGGCATTCTTAAACATAATTCTAGTTCTGACTGGGGGCTCATCTGCCCCTACTCCATATTAGTATTTTATAATGTATAATAAATAAATAAATAAATATACATTAATAATTATATATTTTGTGTGTATATATATAATATAAGTAACATTTATCTAATCCAACATTTCATGTTCGGGAACAATATTGCCTTTATATTCTTTAAATTCTGATTAAAAACAATAATGACACAGGAAAAGGCATGGATTTGTTCATTAATAGGAAATTGAGAAATGCCTTTAGCTAGAAACTGCAATTCTGGAGACAATAAATTAATCTGTATTAAGATATTGTGTGATTGATTGATGTTAAGCAATTAGACGTGACAATGTCAGCATTCCAAGTATCATGTAGAATTAAATCAGAGTCCAAGGCAAAACGATCCTTAAAGTTCCAATTTAATAAGCAGATATCTTAGCACATCTGTGTAATCCCAATTCTGGAAATTACATCAGAATCCCACCAGTAAAGTTCATGATCTTGTCCCCACACCCACAATCCATCACATGGTCCAATCTTCTTCTTCCACGCTGGCATCTCCACCCAGCTGCTTCCGATCAGGTGCAAAGATGACCTTGGTCTTCTACAAAAGAATGACAACAATACATTCCACAATCCTACTCCTTTCTACTCCCCCCTCCCAACTACTACACTAATGGAAAAGCATAATGAAATAAGAGAAAGTGTGGCAGGCCAAAATTCTAAAAGGAATATAATTGCAGGCCTGACAGGACAGCCTCTCCTCAGAAGAAAAACGTTTCCTGAGAAGAGAATAACATAAAAGTTAACACTATTTACCAGGAGACATTTACTATGTTGTATTGATAAACTCCAGAGACAACTGCATCAACAACCCAGAATGAAAAAAAAAGACAACATACATTTATAAATTGTACAACATCTGTTTGTTTCATCCTAGTCATAATTGATTCTTGGGAAAAGAGGACTCATTTTGTACCTCACAACTGAATATAATCACATAGCAAGAAGCATTTTTCACTAAGAACGTATCTGGCAAATATTTACCTTTGACTGAGTTATGACGACCTCATACCTTTATTTGTTATTTAGAGGTCTCCTACTTCTTTGAACTGCTTGCCTGCTTTCCAGGCCAAAGCACATGTTTTTCACAAGCCTGTTTTTTGAGTCTCAGTTGGAACCTGAATGTGCTTATCTGCCCTGATTTTGCCTTCACGTGAAATGCCTTCAAGCTGCATTCTCCAATTACATTCATCTGGATACTTTAAGTCTTGGTTTTGAAACAATTTCTAAATTGCTTTCTGTCATAGATTGTAAGTTATGGTTTGGGGATAGTTCTGAGTTTTGAGCTGCATTTACTGTTTAAACTATTACAACAATCAGAGTCAGCATCAGAGCAAAATATAAAAGGCAATCACTACAATAAACCTATTTGGTGTTGGCAGACATAGTTGTGGTATATGAACAGTCTCAAGAGATGACTCATATTTTGTTTGAAGGAAGCTACTGGCAAAAAGAAAATTCTCAGAGCAACAAACTGTTATAAACATATAGGAGGTTTATAGCACTTTAGCAGAACTTGCAAGCACATTGGCTTTGACTCAAGGGTCTGATTCTTCACAGAAAATTCTATGTATCCATTGTATATTGTCTTAGCTAGCGGCAACCATTATGCACACTTCTAACAAGGGGAGAACCTCCTTTCCTGAGAGCCTTAAATGTAGAATACTGTGTCCAAAAGCTAGGTTTGTACAAATCTTTCCTGCCCAAACCTAGGCTGCAACGTATTATTTTACTTCTATGTGCCAGAAAACACACCATGCATGTTGAGAGGATGCTTGGAAGATCTTTGTCCTGGCATGTTATCTTCACACAAGGTTTTTTTTAGAATTTGTCATTCAAACAGGAAAATAGCTAACCTATCATCTGCAAACAAGGTAATTTTGTTTAAGGCTTTTAATACTCAGTTGGTCCAATTTGGCAAGATGAAAACTAGTGTGAACTACTGATATTTTACAATTAAAATATGCCTAATAATAAAAATAAGTTTTATAGCAAATATCTTACGATATATTAGCTGTTCATTATTGGTGAAAAGTGTATTTCCCAGTGTAATTCCAAGCAGAGAATTCTCCAAGAGGAGAATTCAGGGGTATCCATAGAAATGGAGTCAAAAATGTCAAAATCATGCAATAGAAGTCCCAACTGAAAGGTTGGGGTTGTGATCACATGGTAGTGACTAACAACTCTTTTTTTCTCTCCTCTCCAAGCACATACCTGGGAAAATGTGATAATTTTAATTCATATTGAATTATCAATTTTAGCTTAAAATGATTTTATCAAAGGAACTTGTAGGAAATCTCTATTTTTATGTATATTATCAGAATAATATTTTTATTTGCAGGTTACTTGAATGACTGCTTATCTCCTACAATTCCTGCCTGATCAGTGTGTTCCATCACTGGGTGCACTCCAAATCCCTTCCATTAATATTCCCAACTTGTGGGATCTAGGAGGTATACTTTCCCTGTTGCAAACACACCGTACATCTTACCAGAGACAAGAAGTGTGCCTTCTTATCTGGAGGCTTCTTTTTGGAGTTATAGAAATCTTGAAAACCTGATTTTAGTCTTAGTCCTGGGTTGATGTTTCTCATGGTTTAATGGCTGTTTTTGTGGGTTTTTGTGGGTTTGTTAGCAAAATATTTTAGTTTTGCTGGTTTAGATTTTCTGGGGTTCTTCTGGGTTATTTTAGTTTTGTATGCCATTCAGAGTCATTTTGGAGTTAGAGGAAGGTGGGGATGACCTTGAAGTTCCAAGATCTCCATCAATATCTCTGCCACTGGACGGTCCTTTTGGACCTAAACCGTCCTGTAGAGACGGTGATAGAGACCCGGCACATCCTGCTGATCCCAGGGACATCGCAAAGTCCCTGGTAGATCCAGGAGAAGCCCTTTTTTCCAGTGACAGAGAAGCAGCCATTAAAGTTTCTGAAAGTTGGACAGCTCCAGAATGGAAGGAAAGCGTGAGAGAAAGTGTGTTAAATTTTATAAATTTTATTATTAGAGAAGAGAACACCCAAAAAGATCAAAAGTAAAGTTAAAATGAAGACAGAAGAGGTTAAGAGGCAAGATTAAGCCTGAGTCAAACCTTAGTGTGTATTTTTCTTTAATCTTTTTATTGATGGAATTTTTACAAATGTTTTTTATTTTTTAAACTGGACTGGGTTTGTTTCTTCTTCTTCTATTTCTCTTTTTTTAAATAATATTTATTGATGAAGACATTTTTCTTTTTCTTTGTTCATTGTTCTATTGCATTTTCTTTTTAAGAATTTTTCATTTTTTTCCCTAAGTTTGGAATATAAAGAGGGAAGTAAAAGTAGAAGAAAAGAAAGTAACACTGCCACTTAGAGGCTTGGAGGCTTGGAAACATTGTTTTTCTTTTCTTCTTTTGAGCAGATTGAGCGTGGTTGAAAAAGACAAGAATGGAATATTGGAATGGGAGGTGCGACAGATCACAATTTTACCTCAGATTCCAGAACATAGAAGAAGAAAAGGGAGAAATTTGGCAGAAGTAATGATAAAATTCTGGCAGAAGCATCAGTGATAACCAGAGGGAAGTTGATGGAAAGAACAGATGAGGGGTTTCGAGTCTTTACAAGATATGCAGTGAAAAACAAGTTGCCAAGAGAAAGTCTATATAAGATCTACCAAGAAAGCAATTAGAACATTTTTTATTTATTTATTATGTACTTTTTTTGGTAAGATGAATTACAAATCTGAAGATGTATTTTGAATGCTAAATAAGTTTGTTCAAAAATATTGAATTCAATTGAATGTATGTGTGGCTTGTGGTGATGTGGATATAAGAACTGATTTTTAGTCCAGCTTTATGGAATGCAAACATAATAAGGCACAAGGATAGGATATTGAAGGCTATTTAATTCCATATTTAATAATGAAATAAGGGGCTTATTTAATGCAGAAGCAAATATGCCTTCCTGTAATTGGTACAGGTGCCAGGCTCCCTCAAAAAGCTGACCTATTAATGTGACAGTACACATATATTTAAAAGATTGGTAATGTATTAATTTTAATTTAGTTCATGAAGCTCTCCTAGGCTTACCAACTTTTCAATCAATCAGTTATAGGTAATACTGATCTATAGTTATAGATAAGACATTGTGCTTCATTGATTTAAAGCACAATTAAGTTATGTGATTTATGTCAAAATAGCTAGAGAACTTTCCAAGAGCAATTTGATATATACTCTAATCCTCATTTAAACAGGTATGCTGTGTCTGGAACCATTATGATGTTAAGTTAAACCTTCTGGGAGTGTGTGTGTGTGTGTGTGTGTGTGTGTGTGTGTGTGCGCGCGCGCGCATGTGTGAGTGCGTGTGTGTGTATGTGTCAGTAGTGGGATTCAAAAAATTTTTACTACCGGTTCTGTGGGCGTGGCTTTGTGTGCATGACAGGAGAAGGTTACTGCAAAATCCCCATTCCCCTCCCCACCCCAATAATCTGCTTTCCAGCTCCGTTCTCCTGTTCAGAGCAACAAAGGAAGATCAGCTGGAAGGCTGGGAAGCAGCAGGGGTGGGGCCAGCCTATTTGTCAGTTCTCCAAACTACTCAAAATTTCCCTACCAGTTCTCCAGAACCTGTCAGAACTGGCTGAATACCACCTCTAGTGTGTGTATTTTCCTGTCTATATTGTTTTTGCAGCCCTACAATTTCTTAGACATGATCGCAGTTCACACCTTGGCAAACATATGATTATAATGTGTGTATTCAGGATAACAATGGCATCTACATCTTATAGGATGAAGATCCTATCTTTCAAAACCAAGGCCAGATGACTGCTTGTTGAACAGTATACTTTTCATCTCCCCAAACACATTTTATATGAAGCCTTTTCTGAAAGAAAGTCTACCAAAACTCAGATCTTTGATTCATGTATTGTAAAAATTGTGTTTTTGGTATAAAGAGAATTTAAATTGCTTCTCCAGGATGTGTACATATAGTATACATTTCATACTTAGAAAGCCACAGATACCACAAACAAAATTGTATGTTTCTATGGAGAAAAGAAACAAGGCAACAAGGGAAAAAAGGTTAGAAATATGAAGTCATATTAGTTTCCATTTCTTGGATTCTTTTTAGCAGAGAACAGGGATCCTCTCTTTTCTTGTGTAATTATATGGTAATTCCAGCCAATTCAAACCTAAATTTTCAAATGTATATGCAATGTATTAGCAATGTAATATATTACATTCTGTTGGTGCCTAACCAAGCCTTGGGGATGCAAGTTTGACTGATGGATCTAAATCAAGGTACACTGGCAAATGGTAACTCTGAAAAGACCTTCAGGGCAATTCTTTTAAAAAATAAGAAACTAGATTCATTGGACTGGACATTACACTAAAAATAAATAGCTGGACATGCTAATCAAATCTGTACTAAAAAGAAGCATAAGGACGCAATCATATTGATTCTGTCAGAATCATATTGATTCTGTCAGAATCAATGCTGACAGAAACATCTAGGTTATTAGACTATTGCCACACTTAATATAAATAAAGTGATAAACACTGCTGGCTGAGTTGATGACAATTGGCTACTGCTCTGCCTAAACAAATCACAAATCAGGTAAGTAAAAAGAGATGATTCTCCAGGGAAACAAACCTACTTGTAATTCCCATAGCTCTGAGTGACAACACCGAGTATTTCACTTTGCTTATCAAGGGTTCTTTTGGTGATAATTGACTGATGGTGGATTGTTGAAAGATCCTCTAGTGTATGATTGCTATAAAAAAAAGAAAACTTCCATGTCTGCTATCAGTAGAAAAATAATTATTTGTTCAGTTTTATAGGACAAAGTTGTATGCAAACCAATTGAATAATAGTAATACGTAATCATGGATATCAATAATGAGCTGTTCTGTTTTAATGTAATGGTAAGATTGACAAACATTATTTCACATGCTCAAGATTTATTTAAGGGTTTTACTTATTATTGTATTAGTTTTACTTATTTTATGCATAATACTTTTTGTTTTATCTCCTTTTGTTTCTCTTTTCCTCTTTGTTTTTGTGGGGCTTTTCCTTTTTATATTTTTTTTTACTAAGAAGCACATAAAATAAAAAAGAAATAACTTCAACTGAGCATCCATAGAGTAGATAGGCCCAATCTTCTATAAAACCTCCCAACATTTTAATTTGCTTCAGAAAATACTTTAATCTTTGAGCAAGATTTCCACTCACAAAACTTTATTATCTTGGGGGAGGAGCCACATCACCAATGTTACAACATGCGGTCTACAATACTCTGAGACCGCCGTTGCTACTTTTGCCACTGGGGGGGGTCCATTGAGCACCTAAAACGCCCCGTAGAGGATGGTGGATCAGAAGACAAAGCCTTGCTGGTCTCAGAGATATCGCAAATCCCTGATAGACCCAAGGGAAGTGCTTCAAGTCCGCGGTAAACAGGCAGCCCCGAGGCTGATGAAATCGGGACACTCCGGAAGGAAGGAAGTGAAAAGAGAAAGTTGAGTCCATCTGGTGAGGTATTTTTTTCTCTTCTAAAGACTGCCCAAAGAATGTTTCTTATTAAAACCAAATAGATCCTTAAACAAAAACAACTGAGCTGCGAAAATATCCTAATGGGATCGCTGTGGAAAAGTTTTTTTTCCCTTTGTCTTTCTAACTATTTTTTGTGGATTGAAATGCTTGTAACTCTTCAATCTCGCCTATTAAAGGTGAACCGATTGATTTTTTTTTACTTCTGCTTCTTGTTGCTTTATTTTTTGACTTTTGGATTAAAAACCTTCCTTTTTCCTACTACTTCCTACTTCTTGTTGTACTAAACCATGCTAAAAGAGAAATCTAAAGAACTTTGTTTCCTACAGAAGGTGAAAATTAACTGCGACTATGGAGGTTTTTTTTTGAACAACATATCTCTCTTCTTACTTGACTTCACTAACTTTGCAGCTGAAGGGTTTGCACTTGTTTACAGAAACGATAAGAACCAAGGGCACAAACTGTTTTCACAGGTGCCTCTGAGAATTATTTGGCAGGGAAAGAAAGAAAGAAAGAAGAAAGAAAGAGAGAGAGAGAAGAGAGAGAGAGAGAGAGAGAAGGAAGAAGAAGAGAAAGAAAGAAAGAAGGAAAGTAAGAGAAGAAGAGAAAGAAAGAAAGAAAGAAAGAAAAGGGGGAACAGAACACTTCCCTTTGAAGAGTATAAAAGAACTTGTGTTCAAGTCAATTTAAAATAAAAGTAAGAAAGGCCTGGAAGACTAGAGTCGCAGTCATTATTAGGTTTTTTTCTTTTTCTTTCTCTCTTCTGTTTGGAAACATGGGTCAATACTTAGATGAGGAAACCTTAAAATTTCCAAATTATCTTGGCTGGAATTCAAATCTATTGGAAGGATATGGGAGAATTGAGAAGAAGTTGGAAAGACTAGTCTTCCTCACAGCAAAGATGATGGGGTTGGAGCCCCAAAAATTAAAGGGGAGAATGAAGATATAGAAGATAAGATAAGACAATAGATGAATTTATTAATGGAGCAAATGTGGCTGAAATGGAAAAGAAGGAAATATTGGGAAAAGGAATCGATGAATTGGAGCTCCACAATTGGCAAGAGAGATAAGACTGTTTGTTACTGGAAAGATATAGGTTGACAATGAAAGTTGGTAATAAAAAATAGTTTTTTTCTTATTCGTGATTAATAAGTAGGAATTTGTAACTCTAGATTTTTTTAGATTGTTATTAAATGTTTACTCACTACATTAATAACTAGAAATAATAATAATGAAATGATAATGGATACAGCGCAATGATATATACATGTATTGACAATTTAGTAAAAGAAATTTGGATATAAATTGTAAATTCTGACTTGGGAAAAAGACCTATGAATTTTATTAACAATTTTCATTTAGATCTTGTTATAAAGGTGTAAGGTTTTTTTGGGTGGGGGCCCTGATGAGAGGAGCATGGGGCATAAATAGTAAATGATTTTTAGCCAATTATAATAACAAGGAAATTTTAATGGACATTGTTTAACAATATATACGTGCTATGGTATTGGCTAAAGTAACTTGGATATAAATTTTAGTCAGTGCGTTGGAAAAAAGGGAAAGGCTTAGAAACTTTATTAATTGACTTTTTACTTAAAAGATGCTATAAAGGTATAATGCTATTGGAGAATTTTTTGAAATAGCTAATGAATGCCATTGTGCAGTTGTGTCTTCAAATATGAATGATTTGAGGGTAAAAGCATGTTCAAATAATTGTAGTCAAATGAGAATTGTGGTACATTGATAGTAAGATATACAAAGATTTTTGACTTAAAGTGTATAATCTAATATGAACTATAAATAATGACTGTGGAAAAAATGCACAAAGTTATCTGTAACCAATCGACACGCTTTCTACAAGATGTAATAAAGGGTGATTCTTTTTTTGTGTTTTGTTCAATTAAAATAAAATATAAAACCTTTATTGTCTCAATGAGCAGTTTTTCTCCATTCCCCATTTCATTTGTATCTGTTTTTTCTGTTTTAACTTCTTTTTGAAATATATATATATTTTCACAGGATTGGAAAGATGAAAGAAAAGAAAAAAAGAGATGTATGTCTATCATTTAATAAAATATTAAGCATCATTTTATTCTGCAAGAATAGCCTAATTTAATAACATATTCAGCCAATTGAACCAGCTTGCTGTTGTAATTGCTTAGAACCAATAAAATATCCAACTCCCTCTTTATTGCATTTTAAAATTGTCTGAAAATATGTTTTGCTCAAGGAATGGGCTTTTCCTTCCTTTCTTTCTTCCTTCCTATTTATCTAAATCTTGCCAAAGTAACGAAAACATACATTGTAATGCCCAAAACCGGTATCACATCCTTGCTTCAATGATCCATTATGTGATGTATTTTAATCAAGCTCAGGAATCGCTAGTAAAAACCAAAGGCATGAAATGGAAATATGATAGAACTATACATATTTGATGAACTCCAAACTAAGAAAAAAGCTGCTCTAAATGATGCCTTTCTGCTTACAAGACCTTTTTAAAACACCATGAACTCTAGGAAGATTGAACTGAATTTAGATATTTTTAAAAGGTGTGTTTCTTTTTTAAAGTGTAGTAGTTACTAGAAATCTTTCATCTTGAACTGCTCCCTTATATAAATCTATGTGTTGTTACATTTTGAAAAATGAAGTAACCCCACTATATTAAGAACATTACTTTAGGCCGCACATTAAACTGTTTCATTATATGCCTACAGTTGTACTGTAAATCCGTGCAAGAATGATTTGAGGACAAGAATAAGTGAGCTTGACAATCAGACTTACTATATATTCTGGAAGACTGACATTAGCTACCTTGAAATCAATTGGAAACTATTCATGTGCCTAAAATAACGCCTTTGTTTGTAAGAACAACCCTGTTTAAATGTTTTAGTAAACTAACCTACATTGGTCCAATAATTGAAGACTTAAGCAACATAAAAGTAAAAAAGTTTGTTTTTTTTAAAGGCATAACTAGCTTTTCAAAAAATATATCTTTAGGATGTTTAAACGCGTCTAAGTGGTATTTTTATTTTTATAATTGATCTACCATGTGTTGCATAACTGCCTTTTTAAAAGATTCCATTTTCATTTTATTTCAAAGGGTGCCTGCTTGGCAATTTGTCCAATGCCTTAACAACAGAGATAGGATCATTTGTGAGCTTAGAAGCAAATGGAATAATTATTGCAAAGACCAATGCCAAAAGCCACAATTCTGTAATAAGAGACAAATTGCCCATTAGCCACCATAGTAAATCTATCTATGCTATTTATGCATTGTGTCTTGATTAATTTGATTGTCAGCTTATTGAATCAAAGTTCTTGGCAATAGGAGATAGATTACTGATGTCAAGAATTTTACCTGCAGGGACCATTTTTATCTGAAATTACTATTCTGTAGAAAGATAACATACCTGCATTGGGGAGGGGGGTTCCTTGAAATTCTGTAACTTGTTGGAAATGCAGCTAAGCTGTCTCTTTGTTACATGACTATTGCGTGGCACGACAAAACTGCGCTCCACTAAAGCGCGCCTGATTAAACCGCGTCACTGCAGGGCGACAACAGCGACCACGGAGAAAAATGGGCGCTTTAAATAGCGCTTTGACAGCAAGCCGATTCAAGTTAAGGTAAGGGTTAGTTTAGGGTTAGGGTTAGGGTTAGGTTTAGGGTTAGGTAAGGGTTAGGGTTAGGTTTAGGGTTAGGTTAAGGGTTAGGGTTAGGTTAAGGGTTAGGATTAGGTTTAGCGTTACGTTAATGGTAGGTTTAGGGGTAGGTTTAGGGTTAGGTTAAGGGTTAGGTTTAGGGTTAGGTTTAGGATTAGGTTTAGGGGGGTTAGGTTAGGTTTAGGGGTTAATTTTAGCTTTAGCGTTTACAGCGTGCTTTTTTCTCCGCGCTGTTGTCACGCTGTGATGACGTCAGCTACGTGGTTTTCGGCGAGCGCGCTTTAGTCGAACGCGGTTTTGTGGTGGAACTGAATATTGCCACTGAACAGAATAGCAGAATTATAGAGTTGAAAGGGACCTCGGAGGGCATCTAGTCCAACCCTTGCTCAAGCAGGAGACCATATACCATCTCAAACAAATGGGCTGTCTAGTCTCTACTTAATGTGATACTCCATACTCCAGTGATGGAATACCCACAACTTCTCTGAAGGTAAGCTGTTCCACTGTCAGGAAATGTCTCCTTAGTTTTAGTTGCTTCTCTCCTTGATTAGTTCTACCCATTGCTTCTTTTCTTGCCTTCTGGTGCTATGGAAAAGAGGTTGACCTCATTTTCTTTGTGACAGCCCCTCATTTTCTTTGTGACAGCCCCTCACACTGCTACAATGTCACCCTGAGTCCTTCTTTTCACTTGATTAGACATAACCAATTCCTACAAACCATACTCATATGTTTTTAGCCTCCAGCCTTCTAGTCATCTTTGCTGCTGGCTCACATATATGTGATTTTCCATTAGAACTCTGTTCTGACCCCCCCACTCCGTACGATGAGGCATGCCAACACAAGATTACTGCTAGACAATTTATTCACAGTAAATTAACACACGACAAGACTTTGGCAGCACCCAGACTTCCAAGATAAGAAATACACACGAGAGCTTCTCCATCATTAGCATATTAGTTGAATCCTGCAAACAGCCTCCTCCCAAAGTCTCTTCCTATATATTCTCTTGGGAGGAGCCTAATTACAACCACCTGGGTCCAATTATCTTCTGTATCTGCTGTCGGTGCTTATCTGCCCGCCTTTGCCTGGCATCCGGGACCAACTCTCCTAGCTCCTCCCCACTGCTCTAGGGCCTGATGTTAGTGACCAATTCCCTTTGCTTTCACCGTTGCTCCATGCCTCAGGCACCTCCTGGTGGCCAACCAGCCACTCTGGTCCCTGCTCGGAGTCTGAACCCTGTCCAGGGTCCTCAACATCTTCCAGAGCTGACTCATAGGGCCCTCGCTGTCGGAGTCTGTTTGCAGCTCCAAAGGCTCCTGCTGGGCCACAATAGAACTCCAAGATCCCTTTTTCAGTTACTATTGAGCCAGGTTTCACCTAATCTATACCTGTACATTTGGTTTTTCTTGCCTAAATGCAAAGCCTTACTTTTCTCTATGTATATTTTTTATGAATATATTGAAGACTACTGTGTTTAGAACAGAACCTTGGGGTACTTCACTGCTGACTTCCCTCCATCTAAATGTAGTTCATTAAGGACTACACATTGAGTCCAGTTTGTCGGTCAATTATACATCCATCTTGTGTTGATATCCCACATTTTTCTAGCTTACCAATTGATAAAAGTAAATAGATATGGCCTTGTCTTGATTAATTTGTTAAAATAGTTTTGGATTGTTTTCAATGAGATTTTAGTTAGCTTGAAGGGAAATACTGACAAGTAAGAATGCATGTTGCCTGCTGAGATAGCCGACTAGAGATTGGGTCTTCTAACGCAAATGGTACCAGATTCTATATAATTTGAAAATGCCTGATCCTCTGAGACCCTAGCTACAACTTTATATCTTTGTATTAATGGAACTCAAATAAATAAAAGGTTAGTTCTATTTGCTCTCTTTAGATTTTATAAAGTCCAATAAAAAGATACTATATTCAAAAAGGTGATGTGCTGAAGTTGCACTATTGAACAGCTGCTTTTTTATAAGAATGAGAAGGACCTAAGAATTTTCAATATTATTTAGTAAATGTTGCCAAAGATTCCTTTCTCTTTATCAGTATTCTCATATAATCACAACATAAATTAATTGACACTTTACTTGATTACTTAAATTACTTTTTCCTGTAAGGCTGGAAGAGATTTATTGAAAAATAACTCTTCTTTTAACAAAAAGATCAGCAGGAAACAGTTAAATGAATCTTGAAGCATCCTATTTTAACTTAACCTGCTGAGAAATATAAATATTGAACTAACTCCTCCCAGGAACACTAATGAAAAAAGAAAAATACTGATAAGATTGCTTCTTGGCTAGGGCGGTGCAGTGCTTCAGAGCTGAAACATAGTCCAGAAAGAAGTCCAGAAATAGATTCGGAAGCATCCTATACTTTAGCTGCTTTAAAGAAACTGCGTATTTTGCTGAGCTTTCACAATCCCAGGAAAATATATTTTGAAGTGAGCATCAATGACCAAGGTGAACTATCATCTGGGTCTCCCAGTCCTAGTCCAATGCTCTAATCATTACATTGTAATGTTGATATATTTATTATCCCATGCTGGACTCTGGTTTTTGTGTGGGGATCAGGATTTTATGGCCAAAAAGAAAACAGGATGCTTTTTGGCCATGACACAAACAGAATATAATCCAGCCTTAATATTCTTAACTAGAAAAAAATAATGATCTGCAAATATAAGATTTGTATTTATTCTCTCTCAATAACTTTCATTTCCAGTTTTGTATGTTAATAGTTTCATCTGGAACTGTAGTGAAATTAACTTCCTCAGAAGTGAATGATTATGTCAATTCCGGATAGCTTTTAATTATATTTTCGGCTCTAGCAGTTGTCATTCTTCTCTCTTCATTGGGTTGGAACAGCCAAAAGAGGTCTTCTTTAATGAAAGTATTATTGAAAGTCCAGAACATCCAAAATATACATTTAGTCAAAGCTTAATTAGACCCAATCAAAGCTTAATTAGACCCAAACCAATGTAAAAGAAAATCCTAATAAATAACAAGAACAGAAAAAATATACGATACTGGGCAATGTTGAATAGAACTATCAAATCTGAAAGAATTCACTATTTCTGATTTTCATGATCCATGAGGTGGCTTTCAGATAACATTTTGGGAAAAAATCCATTCCATTTATATATGTACATATGGATAACCTATCACCTGTCTGGCATACCATAAGCTCTGATCATTTATGATGAGCCATATGGACTTTTCATTTTGAAAATGAAATTCTCCATTATTGTAAAAATAAACGAAATGTATTGAACATTGTGTCCTTACTGTAAGCGATATTTAGATGTAAATGAGAACAGTACTTTAAAAGGATTATTACTTTAGAGCAATTCTGACAGATTATTGCCTCCCTCCTGAATTTTGTTTGCATTTTCTTTCTGTCCCCCTTTTATTATTCATTTTTTCAGACTTTAAATGAAATGGAAGAAGCACCTGTTTTATTGAAGTTGTATAAACAAAATTAGATTTTTAAAAATTATATGCCTAAAGCCTAAATTTATGGCTTAGTTCTAAAAGCCCATACTCTCTACTATTTAGCATGCAACGTGGCAGAGCTTGTAACTGAGCTACCTCAACATGATGCAGAAGAATTTAGAGATTTCTTGTATACTATCAGCAGTCACAAAACCCATTTCTAGTTCTCTGTATCTCAAAGTACAATTAGCTGCATGCTCTACCTACAGCACAGTTCTACAGCAGCCTCCGTGTTCTCCACTAAATCTAATTCTCACTTGATAAAGAATACTTAGGACTTCCTAAATCTTAGTATAGACACAGAAGGTGCAGAAGACATGTTGCTTTATGTTTCTCCCTCATCTCCTTGCAATACGTATTATGGGAAAGTCTTTTCAAACCTTCTTGCAGAATTTTCAAATTTCAAATCCCTTACAATGTTTACTGTCATTAAAAAAATGAGGCAATTGTGGATATATCATTTTATGCAAAACTGTTTTGAAAAATTACTTGTTTTGTATTGCCAATTTAACCGAGATGAAACCTTGAAAAATAGGCCTGTAGTGAATAGTTATGGCTACTTTCATTTATGTTACTGACACTGAATATAAAATAAACATAGAAATGTATATTTTTCAGAAAGCAATCTTCATCCACATCTTTACTGATTTCCTCATGATGTGACCAACTTTAATATCAGTCCACATTACATTCACCAGAGAAAGACAGTAAAAGCAAAGGCATCTTAGAAGTATGGTATATAAATGCATATATAATAATAAATCTATCAGCATGTATGCTTTTTTTGTTGTAGTGAAGATAATGCCGTGTAAGAATATTTGCCATACTGAACAAAATTCAGAATACAGAAGAAAAGCTCATAAAACAACCTATATATTGGATTCTGAGCTCTTTCCCAATTCTAAGGCATTGATTACCATGCCTGGATTAAGCTTCAGTTTGTCATCCAATGCAATAGTTCACCGGCTTAGAAAGATCTATGCATATAAATGAAATCCATTTTTAGGTTTCTATCAAGAATTTACATTGCAACTGCTGACAAAATTTTGTTCAATTTCATATGATTATTGTATTTGTACCATATTTTAAGCAATTCTTCATGGCAGCTGAGGCTAAATGTGACCAGGTCAGGTATATTCCATCTCCCAAGTTTTATAACAATTTAACAATATGATCTTTCTAACATTGTTTTCCAATATATAAATAAAAAGTAAAACCATGAGTGATGTTGGATTTGATCTGGATTCAGAAGCTAGCTGTCTAATATAAGGTGACCAGACGTCCCGCTTTGGGGGGGACAGTCCCAATTATTAATAATTTGTCCGTGGCATTTTTAAAAGTCCCGATTTTTTGAAAGAATGCACGACAAGCTAGGGAATGGCGGTGAGAACGGGAAGGGAGAGGCTTCATTGCTCATTGCTCAGGGGAACTGAACCAGCAATTCGTAGACAATCAAACCAGGGGGCTTAGCTGTTGCCCAGGTGTGCTGCTTCGGGAGGAGGGGGTTACTGGTTGGAAGTCTGCCAGGTGGGATCATCGTGTAAGCAGCCGGAGAAGGAAAGAACGGAACCTTGCGCCAGTAGGGGAGGGGCTTCTGCTGCTCCTCTCACCGAAGGCGGCCCAGTGCCCAAGATCAGAGAGAGAGGGGTGGGGTGGGGGGGTGGGGGGAACATAGGAGTCAGACCGCAGGCAAGGAGGCAGGAAAGAATGGCTCCCTGCTGACCCAATCGCACAATCTGCTCTCCACCCCAAGAAGGCACGAGCCTCTCACCTGCTTTTGCCATTCTGCGTCCTTCGCAGGCAACTCAGTGTCGGGAAGAGCTCCAGCCCTTTCTCGCGCTCATCTCTTGCGCATGTGCAAGCGAAATACCCTCCTGGGCCAGGATCAAGGCGGAGGAGGCAACGACTCTCCTCCCGCTGTCACCACTGCGCAATGAAGGGAGTAAATGGGGACGCAGTGCAGGGGAGCCACGCTGCACAGGAGACTCCTCAGCACAGATTCAAGTCAGCGTGAGCCGCGGTCCCCTTCGGGTTGGCTCAGGAATGAGGGGAATGGGGAGCAGCAGCAGCAGCAGAAGCTGGTTGGGTGCAGGGAGGGAAGTGCTCCGGTTCTCCTGCGCTGCACAGGGCTCTCCTTGTGCAGGGCTCTGGAGCTCTTCCCTCTCTGCATCCAGAGATGGCTGCTCCGGCTCTTTCCTGAGCCAACATGAAGGGGACCGACTGGAGTCTGGTGCTGAGGAGTCTCCTGCACAGCACAGCCAGCTACTCACTTCTCAGTGGGCAGCAGAAGGAGTCGCTGTCACCGCCGCCATGATCCCGGCCCAGGAGGGTATTTTGCTTGCAGGCGCAAGAAAGAGATGAAAGAGGAAAAGGGGAAAATGAGGGAGAGATAGAGAGAGAAATGAAAGAGAGCTGGAAGGAAAGAATGGGAGAGAGGGAAAATAGAGGGAAACAAATTAGACGGAGAAGGGGGAGAGGGAGAAAGAAATGAAAGAGAGCTAAAGGGAGAGAATGAGAGAGAGGGAAAAGAGAGGGAACAAATCAGGGGGAAAGAAAGGAAGAGGAAAGAAAGAAAGAAAGAAAGAAGAAAGAAAGAAAGAAGAAGGAAGGAAGGAAGGAAGGAAGGAAGGAAGGAAGGAAGGAAGGAAGGAAGGAAGGAAACTTTCTCAGACCTATGACGAAAGCAATGGCAAGCTAGATCTCTTGCCAAGGAAAACTGCAGTTTGCCAGAAGGCACAAATTGGAAGCAAGTCTGAATTTTTTTTAAAAATAACAGATGGTCAAAAAATGCATCTGAAATAAGATTATTTATAATTTTGGATAAAGTATTATATTGTCAAACTCAAAAGAAATCAAAATATATATCCTATTGCTGTTAGTACAATCTTGCCAGCTTCTATCAACTTAGAGTCACTATGAAAAGATTACAGAGAAGCAATTTCCTACAATTAATAACTTTATTTTGGATTTGCTATCATATTCCATGAAAAGAAAGAAAAAGAAAGAGGGAAAGGGAAGGAAAGAAAGATAGAAAGGAAGAAGAGAAAGGGAGAGGAAAAATAGAGAAAAACAGAAATGAGAGGGAGGGGGAGAGAAGAGAGAGACCCTATTCCACAGAAAACACTGAGCCATGAAATCTCAGGTGAACCTAAACCAGCAATTTGTAGACAATCAAACCAGGGGGCTTAGCTCTTTCCCAGGTGTGGGGAACGTATCAAAGACATGAATGAGGGCCTTAAAGAAATAACGAAGCCCACAGATTATTAGCATCCTTTTTTCCTCTTTCATGCGGGGAGGAAAGAAAAAGACCCTGGAAACTATAGACCAATCTTGCTGTGTTGCCTCAACCTCTAAAGTCACGGAATCAATTATAAACCAGCCCTTCACCCTCCATTTAGAAACAAACAACCTGCTTTCCAACAAGCAGTTTGGATTCAGGAAAAAATTGTCCTGTAATCTACAACTCCTACAATTCCCCCCCCCTTACAGGAGGACAGAGAGGGACCCCACCGCTTTCCTGATGGTAGCCGAGGTGGGGAGCCACAACCAGACACCCCCTCCCCTCTCTCACTCACTCATTCTCTCACTCTCACTTCTTCCCCCTGCCCCCAGTGTCTGGGTGGGAGTGGGCTGCCTGGAAAGAGGAAGGGAAGAAAAAAGCGGAAAGCGACAGAGGGAAATGAGGCATTTTCAGTCCTGAATACCCAGAAGGAAAAAGAGGCATTTGAGCAAAAGGATTTTTGCTTCTTCAGAAACTTCACTTTTTCTTCTAAATCTCAAATTTGAGGCTTTGAAGGTCAGGCAAGAGGGGAGCTTCTGTTCCTTCTGGGGGAGCCCCTGAATTTGGGGAGGAGGACCCCCACACCCCATAATCCCCCATTGCTCAATCGGGGTCTGGAGGGGAGGGGAACTGAGGGAGGATATTGGGG
Source organism: Thamnophis elegans (assembly GCF_009769535.1). NCBI lineage: Eukaryota > Metazoa > Chordata > Lepidosauria > Squamata > Natricidae > Thamnophis > Thamnophis elegans. The sequence goes on along the minus strand of NC_045549.1, from coordinate 39,623,685 downwards.
GCTCTGAGTTGCTTCTCTGGAACTGGCTCCCCTTTGTGAAAGGTGCTGGAAACCCTCCCTTTGAAGGGATCCATGGACATATAGACCAAATTTTTAATCAAGAACACCCCCCCCTGCGGTGAATGGTGTCCCTCTTTACCAATGTTAAAATCTGGTCACCTTAGTCTAATATATTTTGCCAACAGTCACATTTTAATATACTAATCTATTACAGGGAGAAATGATACTGAAATTTAAGAACAAAAGACAAAAGCTTCCATAAACATGACCTTTTTACTTTTAGTTTCAGAGCTCTCTCACCTATTTCAGAAGTCAACATAGCCACCCATTGCTGATGCTAATTTCCTGTGACTAATTATCAGGGCTTTCTACTTTATTTTTCCTCAGTCTTTTTTAGTACTGTTGAGAAAGTATACAGAACCAAAAATCAAATACAACAGCACATTTTACTAATAGCAACTCACTCACTCTCTCTCTCTCTCTCTCTCTCTCTCTCTCTCTCTCTCTCTCTCTCTCTCTCTCTCTCTCTCTCTCTCTGTAATTTTCAGGCCTTGTACTTCCATTTGACAATAAAATGCAGTCAAATCATGTAAGCATGATACAAAAGAAGGAAATGAAGGAAACAACACAGATTAGGAGGATATGAGAATTCTTAAGGTCAATAGTAGAAAAGTGTGGTATTAATTCAAGTTCTGGATTACGTTTAAACCATTATTTATATAAAGGAAATTACATGCTTCCTGTTTGTGAATGGTCAGTATTCAGTCACTGGATTGCACAATCTTGTTTGAAACCATGTGACAAAGAAAACATTTTCTGATGCCAAAACTTTATTTATAAAGTTGAGAAAAACTCCAGTGCATTGGTGGTCTTCACTAAGAGAAGGATCTAAACAAAAGACTATTTAATTCAACTCTCGTCTTACCACAGCATAGGAAGTTACAAAGAATAGAATTAATGGTTTTTTTTCTACTCCCTTTCCTACTGCTTTGACATTTTCACATTGTTTCAGTGTCTTCACCCTAATGCTGCAGACTTGTTAAAAGCAAAACTTCAAATTATGAGGCTCTTAAATCACCCCGTTTAAATATTAATTCTGTTTTTTGTTTGACACCATAAGTTTTGCAAGAATTCAGTGGCATATCAATACATTACTTACTCTATTACTTTCAGAGTTTATAATCTATAACAGGTATGTTTAAAAAAATCATAGGACTTCTCACCAGCTAATGTAGTTATATGCATGTTTTTGTAAAGAAAAGTCTGTGAGATATCTCCTGACCCTCATGTTTACAAAAGGAAATCAAATAAATCATTCAGAGCTCATTTCATCCAACTTTCTCTTGAGAAGAAAATACAGTTCTATACTTAGGCTATATCAGTTCTTGTTCCAATAAACAAGAACTAACTGATGCCCCCCTTTTTGGGAGACAGTTGGAACTTTCTAGAAGTGTGTGTTACTTTATATTAAAACAAAAAGTGTGTTTGGTGGGGAATCTCTCAAGGCAATTAAATATGACTGCATTTTCCATAAAGTCATAACAACCATTAAATGGGCTGTGTTCAAACATTTTTTCGCTCAACTGACTGTTGTTAAACCCTTCCTGAACTCACTTTTTCCTGAGTATACAAACTTATGATTAGGTTATTATGTGAAACTCCTTGATGACTCATCATAACATTTGAACATTTGGAGAGAGCATAGCAAGTTTCCGATTAATTCTTCTACAATCTGTGCAACACCATGTCCTAGTCAGTCAGTGAAACCATACAGCTGAGTGAGAATTAAGGAGAAGAATTTCAATAGAAGAAAAAGGAGAGAAGCCTTGAGATACATGAGTAAAACATTGTTAAACATGTCCACACTCTTTTAAGATAGGCTCACCTTGGTTATATTAACCAGCATGTGGTTCCAATTCTGACAGCATTGCATAATTGTTCACTGGCTTTTAACTGCACAATTCACTGTGTTTAACTATGGCATGCCCAGACTCCCCTGTAGAGGTCACGAATCTGGCATATGCTTGCTAGGTTATGGTGGTTATAAACTTAGATTTTACTGGAATAACATTAGACCCTTTGATGTTTAGAAATTGTAATTATACAGAGCATTTATCACTAGGGAGGAAGAGGAAAAATGAGGAAGGAAAATATTTAAATCATTCCAATGTATTGCATTTTTAAGAATACCTTTAAGTGTATTCTACCCTTCTGCCTCAATAAAAGCTACATTTTCACTTTATTAGCCACTTAAGTAAAATAGTTTCATGATGAAGGCTGACATTATTTCTCTCCAGAATGTTACAGCAATATCTCATTTTAGTTAGCAATTACCATCAATTAGTTCTTATGAGCAGAGGTTACCGAATTTTAAATGGTTTATGTTTTCTTTGACCAAAAAAAACCCACCACTTGATTTTTTTTCCCCCAATGTTTGGTGAAGTTAAAGCATTTATCAGCCTATATTCAGTCAAGCTTTCTGTCGGCTAGATTTTGTGCTAGCTATCAGCAAAGATAAGCAAAACATGGGAATACACATGTGTCAAAAAGGGTGAAAGTGGACCTTATGTATTTCTTCTAAATCAGTGGTTCTCAACCTTCCCTATGCCATGACCCTTAATACAGTTTCTCATGTTGTGGTGACCTCCAACCATTAAATTATTTTTGTTGCTACTTCATAACTGTAATTTTGCTACGGTTGTGAATTGTTAAGCCTGATTCGCTTAATAACAGTGTTACTAACTTAACTTGCAGTGATTCACTTGACAGATGTGGCAAGAAAAATGGTTTTTTAAAATGGGGCAAAACCCACAACAAACTTCTCACTTAGCAACATAATGTTGGGCTCAAGTATGGGCTGGTAAGTCAAGGACTACCTGTATGTTAGGCTTGAACAAAAACAGGCCAAGAGGCGAAGGGTCTCTATTTGTCCCTATTCTAGCAGGGCAATGTTTGCTTCTTAAGGAAGGCAGAGAGATCCATTCCAGATCTCTCACCAGCGGGGCAGCTCAATCGGGTCTGCTGACTGTCGCTCTTTCAAGGGTGCCAGAGGGTAGTGCCCAACCCCGGACTTCCTTTGTTGCTACCAGGAAGCTGCGGGCTGGGCCATAAAGGCAAGGTGCCCATGGAGTTGTCGGAGAGTGAAGCTGACTGTCACCCAACATGCTGCCCGGCTCACCTGCCTGGCTTTCCTGCCTCCTTACCAGGCCCAGGAAAGCAGCACAAAGAGCAGCCGAAATGCACCACTTCAGTGCCAGCCGGGAAGCCACCGCTGCTTCCACCAGCTTTCCCATGCCAAGGCCACCACCTGCCCAGCTTCTTCACCCGCTACCTTTACTACTGGCTAAAGGGAAAGCGGCACCGAGCTTCCAGGTGGCGACTCTCCAGTGGCCGCATCCTCGCCAGTGGCGTCCCCGAGGACTCCCGCTTCTTCTTGTGCTCCCTCCTCTTCTTCCAACTGGGCAAAGCAGACCTGCTTCTTCATGCCCCCTGCCGCCATATGTCTACTATACCCGAGGGCCGCCACTGCAGAGCCGGGCAGGCAACACATGACCAACTAATCCCAGAGCCAGCGGCATCTTGACAGGCGAAGGGAGCACCTTAAGACCACATTTCCCAGAAAGCACTGGAAACCAGCTGTTTATGCTACGGAGGCTGTTGCTGCAAAACGCTTCTCTTTCCACACCGAGGTTGGCAAATGCTCCCGTTGGCTAACATCAGGCGAAGAAATTCCCCTCTCCAGTTATTGACTCTAGGCCCTAGAGCAGTGGGTCTCAACCTTCCTAATGCCGCAGCCCTTTAATAAAGTTCCTCATGTTGTGGTGACCCCCAACCATAAAATTATTTTATGTTTTCTGTATTTTTTTTTTAAATATTTGTTTTTCCAATGGTCTTAGGCAACACCTGTGAAAGGGTCGTTCCACCCCCAAAGGGGTCCTGACTCACAGGTTGAGAACTGCTGTTCTAAATAATGGGAAAATAAGTCCTTTACTTTGGATGTAAGCAACTCATACATCTTGATTTATTTTATGAATTTCAAACGAAATCCAAACCTATTTAATACAACAAGCGTGCTATCTTTTTATTTTGTCAAAATGTTTTTCATTATCTAACCATAAGATTATAAATTGGTCTTTCATTTTTATTGGTTCATATTAAACAATTTTTAGATTTATCAAATAATATTGCTTGCTGCTTGCCTAGTTTTAATAAACTGTGTTTGGCCATTCTTAATAACAAACAGTAACACCTGTTATAATCTACAAGTCAATTTCCCATAAGAGGAGCTGTGTATTAGTGCATAAGAAATATTCAGATAAGGGACTCTGGGGGCGGAGCCTGTCGCCGAAGAGGGCTCAACGAAGCTCCTCTCAGAGATCTGGTCTGTATATCTAAATAAGATCATAGATATCACCCCTTTTTGGCTAGAAAGGGGCAGGGAGTTTTAGCTCTGTGGCTAGGATCTATTCGTAGTTCATAGCCTTTTTCTTTTTTTTGGCTGTGGACGGAGATTAGATCCAGCGTAAGCGGAGCCTTTATCTCCAGCTAGTTCTTCTCAGCTGCTTTTTTTGCAGCCCTAGACAGGCGACTCCCCCCCCAGGACAAAGCAAAGTTGTTTGAAGCTAGGATTAATACGGGCGGGTCCCACCCCTGTGAGATTTTTGCTTTTATTACTATCTTAAACACCAGCCTCATTTGTCACAGAGGCTTCTTTGTTTAAACGGACTTCAAAATGGCGATTTCTCTCTGTTGGTGACTGATAGGGGATGTACTTAGCCGGCTTTACCCTCCTGCAGGACCGCTCCTTAACAAAATAATTTTTTTTTGGAAACAGAGGGGAGCGAGAGCGCTGTTTATTTGTTATTATAATGGCACCCAGGTCAAAATCGAAGCGTTTCTCTACGAATGTGCTTAAAGAATCTACGAATGAATCTAAAGAATCTACTATGAAATCGCTGCCCTTGTCTCCTACGCCCTCTACTGGAGAATTCTTAACACAGGAATTTTTCTTTCAAATGCTTAATGATTTTAAACAGGAAATTAAAGAATTTGTATTGGAGCTATATGGTAATTTAAAGTCTAAAATTGCCCAAATGAAGGCGAATACCTTTGTAGCCGTGTCTGCCCTGACAGATTATACCGCTGAAATGGAGAATAAATTGGAAAGCTTGGAGGAGGCTAATTCTAATTTGACTACTAATATCCAAACATTACAACAAAAAATTAGAGATACTCAAGAACAGCTCGTTATGATAAATTTTAACAAAATGGCATTTGCAATAAGAGTCAGAGGATTGCGCGAAAAGGAGCGAGAGAATCTGAAACAGACCTTTGTTGAGGCCTTCAGCCATGCGGTGGGAAGCCCGGGACTTAATTTTGATTGGCAGATCCGGAAAATCTATCGCCAGAACTCGATGGTAGCGGAACAGCGACAGCTCCCGAGGGACATAATTATATATTTCTCCACAAAAGAATCCAGAAATGCGATCATGCAAAAGTTTTACAATAACAGGCTGCGAGTCGATGGGCAGGATCTGATTGTCTTCAAAGAAATACCATCCCAGATGTTAAAAGCAAGAAGAGACTATACTTTTTTAACTAAAGAGCTTATAAACCACCAGATTCAATATAGATGGGAAGCCCCAGCCGGCATTACGGTCACATTTGAGAATCAAAGATTTCGTCTCAATTCTGTTTCGGAGGCTCGAGATTTCTACTATAAGACTTTGAAGGCGGGACTTCCTGATTCACTTGGAAAAGAGGAGAGACAAGCCGAAGGAGAAGGCAAGCAGCAGACCACATGGCTGCAAGATGGAGGGGGTAGCTCTCCCTCTCTCGGAGAAGCAGAAGAGCGGAGATCGAGGATTAGACATTCCAAAATATTCGCCAAAGTTTTGGATTGAATGGGGGTTTGCGACCTCTCTCCGGTAGAAAAAGTGGAACTGGATATTGGTGGTGTGATATTGGGACTGAATTATGTGGATGCTGAATGTATACTTCACGGGACTTGTATGTCTGAACTTTAATTTAAACTGTCCAGGACTCTAAAGTGAAGAGAGTGGAGATGGTAACTTTACTGAACTTTAGTTGGGGAGGAGGGAGCCGGGTAACGCGGGATAGGTGGAGGGGGAGCGAAAGCCTGATCAGAGTATTTCGAGTTAAAAGGTAAACTGACCTCTGTGTGAATTATTGTTTGAAAATAAGGTTAAGAAAGATTATTTGGAGGGACTATGGGAAATAGTGGTAAACATCAGAGAAGCAAGGTATGAGAGTAAAATGCATGCGGAATGATTTATGTTGTTTAAATGCAAGGGACGAGGGTAAAATGCATGCGAAATGATTTACGTTGTTTAAATCCTATTAGAAGGGAAAGCTTGATGAGATCATTTTAAAATAGAAGGCAAATTGATTCTTGTGTAAAGTATATGTGGAATGATCCATGCTGCTTAATTCTTATTAGAAGGGAAAGTTTGGTGAGATTATTTTGAGCTAGATTGTATACCGATGTCTGCATAAACTTGTATAAATTTTTATTTGAATATAAGGTTAGCTTGATGAGAGTATTTTAAGATAGAATGCAAACTGATTCTTGTGTAAAGTATTATTTGAATATGTGGAATGATCCACGCTGCTTAAATCTTACTAGAAGGGAAAGCTTGGTGAGATTATTTTGAGCTAGATCGTAAACTGATGTCTGCATAAATTTGTATAAATTTTATTTGAAAATAAGGTTAAGGAAGATGAACTGGAGAGTCTATAGGAGGTTGGGGTAAATAACAAAGAAGCAAGAGACGAGAATAGAATACATATAGAATGATTTATACTGTCTAAACATAAATAAAGATGGGGGGCTGAGCTTAATACAAAGAGTTCTTTTTTTCTTTTTTTCCTTTTTTCTTTTCTTTTCTTTTCCTTTTTATAATTTGTAATTTCTTTTTATCTATTTTTTTTTAATATATATATTACTTTTATTTTGAATTCATACGATCATAAGATATTTTAGAAGGGGTTTAACAGAGGGCAGTGCCAGGTGTGGGCCCTGGGAAGTCGGGGGGACTAGGGATGGGGATTTATGGGGGGTGGGTGGGTGCTCATATAGTTTCAATAAGAAGAAGAATGCACTTGTATACAGTTGTTCTTTCTCTTTTTTCTTTTCTTTCTTTATATTTTTTTCCTTGGTTTATTTCATTTTTTATTTCTTTATTTTTTATCATATTATAGCTCAATAAGAATTGAATAAAGGAACACACCAAGGGGAGAGGTAGAGGGAAAGAGGAGGGAGGAGTAAGGGGAATGTAAGGAGGGCGTAAGGGGAATGCTAGGAGGAAGGGGAGAAAGGAAGGTTTGAGGGGAAAGGGAAGTAGGGAAGGGGAGTGTTAGAGGGAGGAAAGGAAAGTTGGAGGGGAAAGATGGGGTGTATGGAGGATGGAAGTGTCAGGTGGGGTTGTGAATGATGATGAGTTGTGTTTTCTTTTTTATTTTATTTTATTTCTTTTCTTATAGCAAATATCCAGTATATAAGTGACTGTAAAATGGAATCTGAAAATGAATAAATATATATATTTAAAAAAAAAAAAGAAATTATTCAGATAAGTACAATCACACTGCAGCAACCCAGAGCATCAGAAAAAGGAAAGAGATCCCCTATATAACATCTTACAACAAAATAGATACTCAACTTTATCAAAAAGTACCTGACCACTCAATCCACTATAGCAGAACAACACAAGTTGGAAAAGGATAATACTGCCATTCATCAAAACATTTCAGAAAGAACCAACAGATTACTACAACCACATGGCATAACCAAAGCACAGAAACTAATTAAAGCCCTCCAAAGTATCTTATTATCAAAGTATCAAAGTATAAGAATCACAACAGCCACTATATAGGACAGACAGGCAGAAGACTAACAAGAGTCCATCCATGAAGATTAACTAGAGGACATGATGAAAACTCCTTAATATCGCAACACACACTCAAATATAGATTCATCTGTGAGCATCCTAAACTAAACTTGGCACTGAGGCAAATCAACCATTAACAGATAAACCAATTTACGCACCATTTATTTTATTTTTTTATTAATATTTGTAGGCCGCCCTTTTCCCTGAGGGGACTCAGGGCGGCTCACATAAATCAAGGGAGGGGGAAGACAAACATTAACAGAGAAACATATAATAAAATATTCAACAACATACATTCTTCATTCGGGAGGGGCGGCTAACCTTGTCCCCAGGCCTGACGGGCTAGCCAGTTCTTAAGGGCTATGCGGAAGGCCTGGACAGTGGAGAGGGTACGAATCTCCACGGGGAGTTCGTTCCAAAGGGTCGGGGCTACTACTGAGAAGGCCCTCCTCCTTGTAGTTGCCAGCCGACACTGGCTGGCCGATGGAATACGGAGGAGGCCTAATCTATGGGATCTTATTGGTCGCAGGGAGGTAATTGGCAGAAGGAGGTCTCTCAAGTATCCAGATCCACTGCCATGAAGGGCTTTATGGGTGACTAATAGCACCTTGAAGCGCATCCGGAGATCGACAGGTAGCCAGCGCAGCTCGCGGAGGATAGGTGTTATGTGGGTGAACCGAGGTGCACCCACAATCACTCGCGCGGCCGCGTTCTGTACTAGCTGAAGTCGCCGGATGCTCTTCAAGGGCAGCCCCATGTAGAGCACATTGCAGTATTCCAGCCTAGAGGTCACAAGGGCCCGGGTGACTGTTGTGAGAGCCTCCCGATTCAGGTAGGGCCGCAACTGGCGCACCAGGCGAACCTGGGCGAATGCCCCCCTGGTCACAGCTGTCAAGTGGTGGTCAAACGACAGCTGTGGGTCCAGGAGGACTCCCAAGTTGCGAACCCTCTCTGAGGGGTATAGAGTTTGACCCCCCAGCCTGATTGATGGAATATTGATCGAATCTTTGGGAGGGAAGCACAACAGCCACTCGGTCTTTTCTGGGTTGAGTACAAGCTTGTTAACCCTCATCCAGTCCATAACGGCTTCGAGGCCTCGGTTCATCACGTCAGCCGCTTCATTGAGTTGGCACGGGGCGGACAGATACAGTTGAGTATCGTCCGCATATTGATGGTATCTGATCCCGTGCCTGTGGATGATCTCTCCCAGCGGTTTCATGTAGATGTTGAATAGTAGGGGGGATAAGACCGAGCCCTGAGGCACCCCATATGTTAGGGGCCTAGGGGACGATCTCTGCCCCCCCACTAACACCGACTGCGACCTGTCCGAGAGGTAGGAGGAGAACGACCGCAACACGGTGCCTCCTACTCCCACCTCCCGCAGTCGTCGCAGAAGGATACCATGGTCGATGGTATCGAAAGCCGCTGAGAGGTCTAGGAGGACCAGGATGGAGGAATGTCCTCCATCTCTGGCTCTCCAGAGATCATCGGTCAATGCGACCAAAGCGGTTTCAGTGCTGTAACCGGGTCTGAAGCCTGACTGGAAGGGGTCAAGATAGTTTGCTTCCTCCAAGGACCGTTGGAGCTGGAAGGCCACCACCTTCTCAACAACCTTCCCAAGGAAGGGAAGGTTGGAGACTGGGCGATAGTTATTAAGAACAGCTGGATCCAGAGATGGTTTCTTTAGGAGGGGTCTCACCACCGCCGCTTTCAGTGAGGCGGGGAAGTTCCCCTCCCGGAGAGAGGCGGTAACAACCGCCTGGATCCAGCCTCGTGTCACCTCACTGCTGTTAGTAACCAGCCATGAGGGACACGGATCCAGTACACAGGTGGAGGCACTTACAGCCCTCATGGCCTTGTCCACATCCCCGGGGGTAACATCCTGAAACTCAACCCAGAGATGTTCTACCTGATCCTCCTGTGCCTCGGCTGGAACTGCGGGGGAGGAGTCCAAGTCCGACCGAAACCGAGCAATTTTGTCCGCTAAGAATTGGGCATAATCCTCAGCTCTGCCCTGCAAGGGTTCCCCCGCTTCCCTTTTATTCAGTAGGGAGCGGGTTATCCTAAACAGGGCGGCTGGGCGGGACTCAGCGGACGCAACCAAGGTGGCTATGTGGGATCTTTTAGCTGCCCTAAGTGCCCTGGTGTATTCCTTGGTGCAGTTGGTTACCATTGCTCGGCTCGATTCGGACTTATCGGACCTCCATCGGTGCTCTAGGCGTCTCCTCCGGCGCTTCATCTCCCGGAGTTCCTCGGTGAACCAAAGAGGTCTCTGGGATCCGCTGCCTCGGAGGGGCCGCAGTGGCGCAATCCGGTCGAGAGCCTCCGATGCTGCTGAGTGCCAAGCAGCAACCAGAGTCTCTACCGGACTGTGGGCGAAAGTGTCAGGAATAACCCCAAGCTCCGTCTGGAACCTTAACGGTTCCATAAGTCGCCTGGGGCGGAACCACCTGGTCGGTTCCTCCTCCCTACAGTGGGGGTTTGGTCTCCGGAAGTCGAGCCTCAGTAGGCAGTGGTCTGACCACGACAGGGGTATGATGTCATTACCCCTCAGACCAAGATCACAAATCCACTGCTCCGAGAGAAATACGAGGTCGAGCATGTGCCCCGCCGAATGGGTTGGGCCCTGAATTACTTGGGTCAAGCCCATGGCTGTCATGGAAGCCATGAACTCCTGCGCCCCATCAGAGTTTTCACCGAGCGATGGCAAATTAAAGTCCCCCAGGACCATCAACCTAGGGAACTCAACTGCCAGCTCGGCTACTGACTCGAGGAGCGAGGGGAGGGCTGCTGCAACGCTGTTGGGAGGCAGGTACGTTAACAGCAAGCCCACTTGACCCTTAAGGTCCAACTTTATCAGCAGAGACTCACACCCGACAAGCTCCGGAGCAGGGACCCTACGAGGAACTAACGACTCCCGGATAACAATGGCCACACCCCCACCCCTTCCCTGGGCTCTCGGCTGATGTAGCACCTGAAATCCTTCTGGGCACAGCTCTACAAGGGGGACTCCTCCCTCTGGGCCCAGCCAGGTTTCAGTAATACATGCCAGGTCTGCCCTCTCGTCTAAAATTAAGTCCCGGACGAGAGGAGCTTTATGTACTACAGACCTGGCATTTAGCGACAACAGCCTGAGACCAGGGTCCTGACTACTTGCGCCATCTGGTCTCGGAGTGGGACTTAAAGGGCCAGAAGGAGGGATCTCTGTAATATAGCGAACCCTCCTTCCCCGGTAATGGCCTGCCCTAAAGTCCCCGCCGTATCTGCCCCTCCCTGTTACGACCGTAATACCCCGACCCTCTCCCGTGTCTCTGGTCCCCCCAACCACCCCCATGGCCCCCACATCTCCCGGCAGGTCCTCCGAATCATACATACCCATGCACTCCCCCAAACAATCCCCACGTCAAGATTTAAAACACAAAAAATTTACAACAATATAATAATAAAAGTGGGACATTCATTCATCTCATACATATCTCATACATATCCCATGCAAAGAAAGAAGAAAAAGATGAGAGAAAAGAAGGAAATTAAAAATTGCGCAATTGATTAAAATTTAAGGTGCGAGTTCAGATGGCAGAGATTGGCTCTTAATGTTCAGAGTTGAAGTGGCTGGGGGCCAGTTATAGTTCAAAAAGAATATATGGGGAAGTGTCTTATAACCCTCCTCTTTTTCTATAACTTTGTTGGTCAGAGGGTCCTGTGGGGGTTCAGAGCGGACACACAGTGCTGCCATCATCTGTCCACCCGCAGCCCAGGTCCAGAGTCTTCCTTCTGGGAATAAAACCACTCCAAGGGATCCACAGAGGCACGCCACTGAAAGTAGATGGAATAAAAAGGTGGAACAGGCGTTGTAATTACCAAGAGACACCGTCGCTGTTCTCAGGATGGAGCTTGCTCCCTCAGCGTAAAATGGCCAAGGCAGCCCGAGAACCTCCGGAATCTCTAAAGCCAATGGGATCATCCAGGTCTGCCAGGTCCAAGGGTGGTCTCCCCAGTTCCTCGATTTCACTGCAGGCAGATAGTTCCTCGTTTTCACTGCAGGCAGGCAGAGTAAAGAGGTGGGGCAGGCAATAGGGCCGCCAAAGAACGACACCGCCGCCACCGAGCTGGAGTTCCTCTCCTCGCCGCCGAACAGCTGATGTAAGCAAGGCAGCCCGGAGGACCGCTAGAACCGCCAAAAACCCCGTGGTCCACGGCTGCAGCGTCCAAACGGCCCAGAGATGGTCCTGGGGGTAATCCCACGATCGTAGGGCGCTCCCGTCGCAAGCAGGCAAAGCCAGAGGGTGGAATAAGCGACGGAGCCGCCGAAGAGCGCCGCCGCCGTTTCCAAGCCAAAGTTCCCCTCCTCCGCGCTGCCGAGTGGCCCGACCAGCATGGAAGCCGTTGGAGACGCCGGAGCCTTTGCGGTCCGGGGCTATCCCCAAAGAGGTAGCCCCTACCGTTCGTTGATCTTTTCGGGCTCCCTGGGTCTTCAGCTCCCCAGACGAGCCTCTCATATTGTAAATTAGTGTTGTTACTCGCGGTTTTCTCTGAATTTCGTCGGAAAGATTTAGAGCGGACGGAGCCTTGCAACCATTTTAGTTCTCGCACATGCGCACCATTCAAAAGAGACAGTGAAAAAGCTAAGAATAAAGACCAGAACACATCCTCTCCAGCAGCTGACATCCAGATAAGTCGGGATTAATACCAGACAAAAAAATCAAGCAGAAAACAATATCCTTGTCACATATACCATTTTATTTTAAGCAGGATTAGTTCTAATGATTAGTTTTAAATTATAATAAAAAACAGTATGCTATATTATAATATTCTTATTTATTGCTTGGAATTGTAGCTAGGTAGCTGAGTATGCCATATGAATATACAATACACATAGTAAAAATACAATGATGCTGCGTCTGTTATAACACAATTGATGCTGTATGTGTTATAAAACAAATATATAGTCCAATATTTCGTATAATAGTGCAAAAAGACATGCAATTTAATTGATGTGTCATATATACACAGTGTTGCTTACCCTTTTATCACCCCTTTGGAGAAGCCCATAAATGATAACGCACTGAATAATTAATTAACTGATCCCGAAAAAAGATTTTGATCTACTCCATAAAAGATAGTTTCAAGGACACATTTACTAGGTTTCTGGTATAATGACTGCTATATATACATTTTTAAAAGATGACAATTGGAACTACATTATTTTTTTATGCTCCCTGAACATAATATTTCAATGTATTGTGTGCAAATCACTTCCATACACAAACTATGAGTGGAAAAAGATAGAACACATTAATGTGCAAACCAAATAATTAAAAAACAGTAGCATCACATAATTTTTCCAAATTAATCAGCCTATCTTAGTGATGGCTAACCTATTTGTCGTTGCATGCCAAAAGTGTGTGTGCGCATGTGACAGCGAGCTCACATGTGCCCACACTCATAATGCAATGGTGTGTGATTCCCCCTGCACATATGCGTATTACTCCCCGTGCTCCACTAGCCCCCGCACATGCGTGTGATGTACACACACCCCGCAGCCCATTTGGGCCTAGCAGGCTTCCCTGCAGCCTCCTGTTACCAAAAATGTGTCTCAGAGGGGAAACACAACAGACAGCCCCACGGTCCATTTTGGTCACAGGCCTCCCTGAAGACTCTGGGACCAGAAATGGGCCACGGGGGGCACTGCACCCCCAAGGCCCATTTTGGACCTAGCAGGCCTCCCTGAAACCTCCTGAGACCAAAAATGGGGCATGGGGGGACACGCCACCCCTGTGCTCCCCCCACCCCCTGCGCATTCACACGGATCTTCGCATGCACCTCACCCTCGCGCATACAGGGAAGAGACCCCAAAATCAGCTGGCGGCAGGAGATGCATGCACATGCGCAGTGGAGCTGCGCATACAGGGAAGAGACCCCAAAATCAGCTGGCCGGCAGGAGATGCATGCACATGCGCAGTGGAGCTGAGCTGGGGCAATGACTCGCATGCCCACAGAGAAGGCTCCACATGCCACCTGTGACATGCATGTCATAAGTTTGCCATCACGGGCCTATCTCAACACCAATAACATGCCAGGCTCAATTGTTTTTATTAAACCACCAATATTTAATATTATGAAAGGTAAATTTCTTATGAAAAAAATATTGTGGTATTTATTGATAGGAATATAGTAAAAATATATTTCACATTATATAGATCCCCACATAAAGCATTTTCCTTTCCCCAACTCAGTGCAGATGCTGCATTGTGACATTTTTAGATGTTTACCCAATTACACTTTGTTTACATTTTTATTTAATTTTCTTCTTCAAAGTGAACCTTATAGCCTTTGAAGCTTTGCAGATCTTACTTTTTCAAAGTCTATAAAAGCAAAAACAAAGCAAAATATAAAGGAACTAGGACTGAATCATATTAGTAATGCAAACACCATTCCCAGCTTACATTACGTATCATGATAAACTGAATGAGATGGAACCAATCCATAATAGCATGTGGTTGCGATCACAATCCTTCTGATACAGATTATTAGACACACATAATTTCTCAACAGGATGCAAAGGCTGGAGCTCAGTGATGTGCATTAAACAACAAGTAAAAGGAGCAACTGATTTGGTCAATATCAAGTGAAGCAATGTCTCTTTGAAAGTTGATTGCAGTAGCTTCTTTTGTAATACTGTGTCTCATATAAAATGAAGAGTGTTTTTTTCATTGGTAACAAAATACATGTGCATGACTGCAATCCAATACTTTAGAAAGTAGCTGTAGTAAAATTTGTGTTTGTTTTCATATTACCAGTAATATCTGAATTACATAGTCTTCTGGCTCCCATATATACTTAATATCCTTATAGTCCTGTAATTGGCTATATATTTTTTTGCTAACATGAAAGTCATTCATATGAGAAAGCCTTGGGTATTAATCTTCTTGAATCAGTCTAAATCATGGATGAAATTTAGCAGGTTCCAACAGGTTCTGGAGAACTGGCCCCAGAGTGGGGTGGAAAAGGGGATTTTGCAATATTCTTCTCCTGGAGTGGGGAGGGAATGGAGATTTTGCAATATCCTTCCCCTGCCATGCCCATCAAGCCACGTCCACAGAACTGGTAGTAAAGAAAATTGAATTTCACCACTAGTCTAAATCCTTGAACCATTATATCTTTGATAGGGAGGAAGAATGAGTATTTTCCAACCCCTGTCACCTTGAAGAGTGTGTTATAATCAGTGGTGGGTTGCAGGCAGTACGCCCCAGTACAGACGTACTGGAGCCTGCTCGGAGCACCAGGTACCGTTCCAGTACGGTGCTCCAGAGGGCCCACCTGCCCGCCCTAGCTCCTTACCTGTCTTTAAAGTCTTTTATTGCTTCTGTGCATGGCATGTACAGCGCCTGCGTGACGCTCCGCTGAGCAGCTGGAGTGTCACAGAGGTTTGCAGAGGCTCGCGGAGGCATCACTGGAGAGTACGCCGCATGCACGTACTGTCCAAAAGTGTATGGTTGGAATGGGATCCGGAACCCACCACTGGTTATAATGGACAGAAATGATCCCCAAATTAGCAATAGAAAAATAGACAAAGAGGGACACAGAATAAATGCATAATTATTGATGCCCCTACTGCCACTTATAGCCAGTAGGCTGTGATGTATTAGACAGTAGTGTCATTAAAGTCACATTTCCAACAGAAAGCAATTCAATCAAGATAGCAATATGTTAGTATTGTTATTTTAAATAACACAATTTTCCTCAAATTTCAAATTTTGTTTTGAAGTATATTAGTATCCATATAGAACTTGCAAATTAGTAGATAGATGTTTTTGACTTCCAATCAAAACCCAGCATGAAAGATTATGGTCCATAACTTTCAATGAAGATGCCTTCAACCAAGGCATCTTCAATCATGCAGTAGATTGATTAAGGAGGAGGAGGAGGACGCCGACGACAATGATGATGACAATGATGATGATAGTGATGAAATTTGCACTTATTTCAATGTTAGACCAAATATTATGCAGAGAATCATTCCTATCTTATAGAAAATTTATGCTAAGCTGTCATTTCTTACGTATGCATCATAACTGATATGGTTTATAATCATAATAAGGCATAACTATTGTTAATAAGAACAATGGATTCAGACAGCATCTGGATCAAAGCCATAAGAAACTACATTTTGGCATAGTATTTTGATATGGGGATGAGAATATTTCATATAGTATCTGCTATTCATATAAAAAAAAGTTGTCCAAGATATATGGGGAAAAAAGAAAGCTTACTATGGCCACATAGCAAGAGAAACATAATCAATTTAAAGTCTAATTGTATGAATATGAGTATTACATGTATGTATTTCCCATAATATGTTTATATACATCCTGATTTTCATATTTACTTTGGACAACACATATTATATCCATTTGTTTTTCCCTTTATAATACTTGGCATTTCTCTAAGAGCCCAGAAGGGTTGAAATAATGCCAAAAAATGACTGTTAGATAAAAATGTATGGGAAATAGAATGCTGGCAAAGCTATGTGGATTGTAAGTGCTTTCTTCTTTTTTATAAGAGCAATGGGTGGTCATGTTATTTTAAAAGAAGTTTGGCCTCAGTATAGTGGTGTGACACATATATAAAAAAAGAAAAATGGCAGTGAGACACTGGTATTATGATTTTCCATTTCCAGAATTTGTAAATTTAAGCAAAATTTTTCAACATCAGTTCTTTTTAATCAATCTCAAACAAATCTGAATTTTTAGAAGCTATAAGTCATCTTAGAATGTCCCGCATGTCTCATGCTTCCCTGGTTGAACTTGGCTCCTGGTTGCAGTTCAAAGTGCTGGTTATCCTATAAATCCCTTGTGGAGTAGGGCTGGTTATTTGAGATGTAAGATATTTATTTAACTCTAATAATTTTTGCCCATTCAGTAAAATCAAGCAAAAAAAGTATGTTCGGATTCTTTATTTAAAGAGTGTCCTCTATCACGGACATGGGAAGTGTACCTTCATGACATCTGCCCTCTGTATAACATCTCCCAGAGATTCATAAAGCTGCTACTCTGATAAATGACTAATATTTCAAATCACAGAGTATTAGAAACTAATATCATTTCTCAATTTTTTTAACACTAGGAATCACTAAATAATTGTCTGTCCTGTTCATCTTCTCGGCAATTCTAATTCTTTATTTGCCAAGTTCTATCTTCCTTCTACCAGAAAATATGTTCCATAATACTCTTACACATAAGCAGCCATAAGCAACTTCTCTTGTTTCTAAACGTTATTCTAACACCTGGTTTAATAGGATTTCCTCAAATCACTGAGGCCCTCAGATATATGCCTGCAATTTGGTTTTACCCATAGTTGATCTCTATTTTGCTTCACTGAAAAGACAGGTGACTAGTGCTCTCCTAACCATTCAATGTGTGGCAAATTAAGGTGCAGCTATTGGTGGCTTTATTTTCCCTATATTTCAATTCCCACCTGATGGGAAAAACAAACCTAATTGCTCTCCTTAAGACCGGTAGAATGACCTTCCACCAGAAGCAAATGTAATTGTGGTGATAGTGAAAAATAATAAATAAAGCCAGTTTAATCTAGTGGTTAAGGCATCAGACTAGAACCAGGAAACTCTTGAGTTCTAGTCCCACTTTAGGCATGAAGCCAGCTAAGTGAGTTTGGGCCACTCATTATCTCTCAATCCATCTCGCATAACAGGTTTGTTGTGAAGAAAATAGAGAATGAGTATTTGGTATGTTTTCTGCCTTGGTTATTTTAAAAATAATAAAAGACTACCTTTTTTTAAAAAAAAACTGTTCGGTGGCATCTTTCCAGGTGCCCAAGTGATAGGCCACCAATATATTTGTAAAAAAAAATAGTTGCTATAGCAAAGGGTATGATGTCATGTAGTGATGTCATCAAATAGCTGGTGTTGCTGGGGGTACAGAGCAATTGTCTACAGAGGACAACTTTTTCAGGAAAGAAACACTGGCATTCAGTCCTTAGGGTGCATTAGAATAGAGTGATAGAATCAACATCACATGAAATGTTAGTACCACTTTTGATAAGACCACATTTGGAATATGCATTCAGTTTTGGTCATCACAATATAAAAAAGATGTTTAGACTCTAGAAAAAGTGCAGAGAAAAGCAACAAAGATGATTAGGGGATTGGGGGCTAAACTTATGAAGAATAGTTGCAGGAATGGATAATGTGTATGTCTAGTTTAATGAAAGAAGGAGTGGTGTGTCTGAGTGACATGATATCAGTTTTCCAATATCTAAGGGGCTGACACAAAGAACAGTTGCTCCAAAGCAACTGAACAAGAACAATGAGATAGAAATTAATTAAGGAGAGAACAGACTTAAAAAAGGAGAATATGTTAGTACAATTAATCAGTGTAACTGCTTGCCTTCAGAAACTCAAGCCTTCTAAAATACTAAATGGCTTGTTACTTATTGTTAAACAGTTTCAATATCAATACATCTGTGGGAAGAAGGAGGAGGAAGGGAATATGATGGCAACCAGTCTGGGAAAATACAAGTATCTGCTACTTAATTTGGTTAGGCAGAGTAAAAGAGAGAAAGTAAACATTGTTCATGTGACTGTCAAAATTAGATCAATGCATAGAAATAGGTTGATCCATTTCTACTAATCACTGCATGCGTTGCATGGAGTGATTGTGGTTGTGCTTAAGAGTCTTGACAGCCCAAGGATAGAAACTATTTTTTAACCTATTTGAAACCAGCTCAGCAATTTAACTAAAGCTGATCAGATTTTCCTTTCCCACACTCTCCCCACCCACCCCGATTTTCAATGGGATCATTTCCGTCTTAGGGCAAAATTAATTGATTGTCCAAGATCCTAATTGAGTGCCGGGATATGTTCACCCCTGCCACCAAAACTCCATGTTTTGTCAACTCTATGACAGAGTGCGTGAATACATATTTCATCTTACAGAAGTGATCATATATTGGTAGGATAAATTTTAATGTATGCTGGAATTTATATTTTTTACACTAGTTCCTATTCTTAGACAGAGTAGGAAAATATATTACTAGCTGATCTGGGTCCTGAAATAATTATTGATGGGTATTTGATTTATTATTGAGTTTAACTGCAAGAGGAAAAAGGCTGGGATTTCTTAGATTTTTGTCTGAGCTGCTACCAGTTTTGGGTGTTTTGCAATCTGAGGGAGCATGTTTTGTTGTTCATAGTCAGGAACCAAATTGTTGTGACCTAGACTATGTGTAATATAATTATATTTGAAACAGTATTTCAGAAAAAAGGAACATAAGCATACACTACTTCACTAGTGTATTTTTGTACTACTCAAGGATGTAGCTTTGTTGTGCATACATGGGTTATATCTTTTAGGTATACATGGAATGCTGAAAATCCCTTATGATTAATCTTGAGTACTGTTTTGCTAAAACAGTAAAAAAATCAACACATTTCAATGCAAGATAATATTTGAAGTTTTCCCTGAAAATCGTGGAAGTTTTTCTTGAAGAGTCATGATTGCCAAAGGAATTACATTAATAACCTATAATACCTGAAAATAATTCAAATTGTCTAAATTATCACAGATAATTCCCCATTTTCTATAATTCATATTTACTTCAATTTTATGTAATTTAATATTCATCTTGAATTTTAAAAAATCTTTATTTTTCCAAGTAGAGTCCTTGAGGCTGTTGGGTCCTTCTCTCCTGCTTACTATCACAATTCATTTCATTTTATGAAATAGATTTTGTAACTCATTCTGGCCTAGTGTAGAAGTGGGCTTATATCATCTTTGAATTCCTGTGTTTAGCTCTGGAATAAGAAGAATTCCACCCTAAGGACACTAGCAATTACAGTATTACTCTATATTTACTTTTAACTCCATGGTCAGTGGTGTCTTCTCTTGAAATGATTGTGAAGTCTTGTTTCTTTTAGTTTCATGCTTATAACAACTCCTAAATAACTACTGTGCTTTCTTTTGTGGTAATTTGTCCATAATTGGTCATTTTTGAACTCATTCCTTGCAACCAGTGTTCTTTTGCAAATTTAATTATAACATTGTCTCCACTAAAAGG
Source organism: Thamnophis elegans (assembly GCF_009769535.1). Classification (NCBI taxonomy): domain Eukaryota; kingdom Metazoa; phylum Chordata; class Lepidosauria; order Squamata; family Natricidae; genus Thamnophis; species Thamnophis elegans. The sequence continues at coordinate 39,603,703 of NC_045549.1, read as the reverse complement.
AGGAGAATGCTCTGTGCCATGTGTAATAACAATCTTTAAAAGTTTTTAAAAGCTGAATATTTCAGTAACCTTGATTTACCAAGCTATGATCAGATCTACTATTTAACGTATTAATTATTCAAAACAAGTTTTGATGAAAGAATATTTATTTCTCACATTTGGCTATTGTACTTATTTATCTAGTTATTTTATTTTCATTGTTGATTATATAAAAACCTCTGTATTATATTTCCACAAAGCCTGCTTATGACACAATAGTATTGCCCACTAAAGGCCCCTAAAATAAATTAGAAGTATAATACCTGCTTTCAAGATAATTGTTTTTTACATTTGTAAGCTTAAAAGCGCTAGGATTCTCTTCCGTCCCCCATGGTCCTCCATTAAAATAATGGCAAAGTAGGGACATCTGCAGGATCTTGCTGCTTTTGGGGAATGTCAAAAAGGAGTATTGCAAGCATTGTGTTATAATTGCCACCCTTTTGGGGGGCAAATGTGAAATAAACATTTTTGGCAAGGTATACCATATTTTTCAGCGTATAAGACACACCTTTTACCCTCAAAAAAGAGGGTGAAAATCTGGGTGCGTCTTATACACAGAATATAGCATTTTTGGCCTCCCAAAACCCTGATCCCTTTGCAAAAATAGCCATGCACAGCGTTTAGGAGACTTCCAGAATGCTCCTGGGGACTGGGGAGGACAAAAATGAGCAAAAAACAGATTGTTTTTTGCTTGTTCCCCCCGCCCCCCCCCCCCCCGCTCCCAGGAGTACTATATAAGTCTCCTAAAGGCTATGCATGCCTCTTTTTTGATGAAAATGATCCATTTTCGTGAAAAAATGGCCTTTTTTGCTCATTTGGGGGGGCAGCCCCCAGGAGCACTTTATCAGCCTCCATTTTCATGAAAAGCGGGCTGTTTTTGGGAGGTCTGCAGAATGCAAACCTTTTTTTATTTGCCTCTTCTGTCAGCACCTCTCCATTTAATAATTAGGAAAGAAGACCACAAGATTTCATTTGTAGAAAATCAAATGTACTTTTACTAATTAAAAATGGCTAAAGAGCAGTTGCGTAGCAAAGTCTGGTTAATTAGGCGCGAAAGCAGTTGATATATAGAATAGCCCATTCCACTCCCCCCTGGCATCATAGGCCTAGTCCAATCATAAGTCCTTCAAGTGTCAGGTGTGAGATAACTTCAAAAGACATCACGAAGATGGAATGTCGGTGCCGTTAATCCAGGCGGGAAACATCCACACATGCGTAGTACGTCCATCCAAAGATCTCCAGAATCTTCCTCCAGCACAATAAGTAACCCCACCCAAATAATATGCCCTCCCTCCCCGTTTCAATGGCAGCTGAAGCAACAGCAAAGCAGAAGCTGACATCCGGCCGTCCCCGGAAAAAGGCTGTCAGGCCTAGGAAAAACAGAAACAACAGACGAACAACAAAACACAAAGAGAAACAGGGAGGGGTAAGAGAGAAATTAAGGTTTATCAGGATACGCCTCATAAAAACCTCCGAAGTAGTCGGGGGGCACGAACATGGGACTTGTCAACCCACTCGGTATGAGAGGGAGGGAAATGCTTCCAAGCGACCAAGTATTGGATGCGATTATGCCTCTTGCGGGAATCAAGAATTTGACGAACCCTCAAAATGCCGTTCACCATCAATGAGCAAAGGGGCAGGTGGAGGGAGATCAGGCGGACGTAAATGGGAAACACGAACAGGTCTTAATCAGGTTAATGTGGAAAACCGGATGAATGCGATTTAGGTGCTTAGGCAGTTGTAAACGGACAGAGACAGGGTTGATGACCTTCACGATGGGGAACGGACCCACGTATTTCGGCCCCAACTTTTTGGACTTTTGCGAGGTGTGAAGGAACTTAGTGGATAAATAAACCATGTCACCCTCCCGATATTCATAAGGCTGTGTCCGCTTCTTGTCTGCCTATTTCTTATGGGCACGATGTGCCGCATCCAGAGTTGCTAGGGTCAGAGGCCAAATGCGGCTGAGACGTTTGCTCCAGTCAGTGACAGATGGAACCTGCGGCTGGTTCACGAGGCAGTTCAGGAATAGGAACAAAATCTTGACCATACACCACCCGGAAAGGCGTGAACCCAGTGCTGGAATGGACAGAATTGTTGTAGGCCACTTCAGCATGCGGCAATAAGTCCACCCAGTCATCTTGCTGATAATTGATGAAACAACGTAAATACTGTTCAAGGACAGAATTAGTCCTCTCGCAAGCGCCATTAGTCTGAGGATGGTAGGCGGAGCTAAGGCCCTGGGCGGAGCCAATACGGTTGAGAAACTCCTTCCAAACATTGAGGTGAACTGGACACCCCTATCAGAGATGATGCGATCAGGGACCCATGTAATTGGTAAATGTGGGAAATGAAGAGCTTAGCAAGGGCTTTAGCAGAAGGAATCTTGTGGCAGGGCACAAATGAACTTGCTTTGAAAACAAATCAGTAACGACCCAAATGACGATGTGCCCCTGGCTCTCGGGGAGTTCAACAATAAAGTCCATAGCGATCTCCTTCCAAGGGGCAAACCGGTCGGGCAACGGACTGGAGCATCCCTGTGGTTTTCCAGGGGGGCGTTTCGCGGTCGCACAAACGGGTCAACTTGCAACATAAAGTTCAATGTCCTTTTTCAACGATGGCCACCAAAATTGTCTTTTCACTAAATGCAAAGTCTTTACAAAACCGAAGTGACCCGCCAACTTGGAGTCGTGAGCCCGTTGGAGGACAACGGGGGAAAAGAGATGTGGGGACATACAATTTGGCGCCGATCCATGGCAAGTCGTCCCTATAGTGCACTCATCCTGATGTTCCCGGAACCAGTCATCCTGGGGGAGGGCGAGTTTGAGGGCAGAAAGAAAATCTTGAGGCACGTCGAGTTTCGCACGTGCCTGCTTGCGAGTAACCACAGGAGCCGCCAGGCTGGAAGTAGGAACCACAGGTTGCACGACGCTCAGTTTAGAGCAGTTGTATTGTGGGAGGCGGGACAAAGCGTCTGCCATGAAGTTCTCCCACCGGGATGTACTTGAGTGTGAAATTGAAACGGTTGAAATGTTGGGCCCACCGCATTTGCTTGGGGAGAGTCAGCGCGGTGTTCTCAAAGCTTCCAGATTCTTATGGTCAGTCCACACCTCGAAAGGGTGCCTAGTGCCTTCCGAAAATGTCGCCAAGTGGTCAGGGCCCAACGTACAGCGAAAGCCTCTTTCTCCCCAAACCGCCCAACTCTTTCGGTGTTTGTGGGAGGTGTAGGCGCAAGGTTGCAAGTTACCTTGGTCATTGGATTGCAACAAAACGGCCCCAACAGCGACGTCGCTGGCATCAGCTTGGACGACGAAAAGCTTGTCCATGTCGGGATGCTTCAACACTGGTTCCGCAGCAAAAAGGCGTTTTCAGCTTTTCGAAAGCCGCCTGACAGTCCATGGTCCAGTCAAGAGGTTTGCTTGGCTTAGGTTTAGGACCGCCTTTGGATTTCAGCAAGTTAGTTATATGGAGCGCAATTTTCGCAAAGGAAGGAATGAACTGACGGTAGAAATTAGCAAATCCCAAGAATTTTTGCAATTGTCGACGCGTTCTAGGCGCGTCCCACTCAGTGACCCGCCCTCACCTTTTCAGGGTCCATCTCAATGCCGGCTGGAGAGATGCGATACCCAAGGTAGTCAATCTTGGTTTGGTGAAACTCACATTTGGATAATTTGGCATAAAGATCAGCAGCTCTGAGTTTTTTTCAAAACAGTGCGCACAAGAGCGACGTGTTCTTCATAGGAGCGAGTATAGATAAGGATATCGTCCAAATATACGATAACTCCTTTGTAGAGGTGGTCATGCAAGATCTCATTGATTAATTGCATGAAGACTGCAGGGGCCCCCTGCAGGCCAAAAGGCATGACTCGGAACTGGAAGCATCCAAGAGGGCAGTTGAAAGCAGTCTTCCACTCATCTCCCTCCTTGATGCGTACCCTATAGTATGCCTCTCTGAGGTCCAATTTAGTAAAATGCGGCCCTTCCCCAATTGGCCAACATGTCCTTCATGAATGGAAGCGGGTATACATTCTGAGCAGATATTCCGTTGAAGTTTTTAAAATTAACACATAATCTGAGAGAACCATCCTGCTTCTCACGGAAAGCACAGGGCAGCAACCTTGGGGCGAGCAGGTTCAATGAAGCCACGGCTCAAGTTTTTATCTATGAAATTATGCATTTCCTCCATCTCCCTGGGTGACATGGATATATTTGGGGTTTCGGTAACTTAACCCCGGGTAGAATGTCAATGGAGCAATCAGTAGGCCTGTGGGGCGGAAGCTTGTCGGAAGACTTCTCACTGAAACATCCTTCAAGTCCCCAATACACTTTAGGAATTTTTTCCTCTCCCTCAATCCTCTCCTGCCTCTAGCGGCCACCTCGGATTATAATTAACAGGTTTATCGGGAACGCCCACCCCTTCCGTGGGCTGAGCTGTACGATGCGTAACCAGCCTTCCCTCCAATTTATGCGAGGGTTCCATTTCTGAAGCCAGGGTAGGCCCAAAATGAGAGGCCTGTCCATCCCTGGGGCTACAATGAAGGAGATGAGTTCAATGTGGAAGCCCATTTTCATTTCTAAGGGCTTCAGTAAAGAAATGAGCGGGTCCCCCCCCCGCAATGGACCCATCTATTTGGCAAAAGTTAATGGGTTGTTTTTTTTTTAAACAGAACTTTTTATTTTCTTTAAAAAAACACAAATATGTCATCATTTGTCAATCATTAAGACATTGAAGTACAATTTGTTTTTTGTTGTGTGTGCCCCTCCCTCCCTCCACCCCCCCCACCCTCCCTCCTCCTTCCCCCCCCCCGACTTCCCAGAACCCGTACACGGTATGGATTTTAACTAACACAGTCTAAATCTATTGAGAAAAAGAAATAAAGAAATTAATGAATTCTAGATTGACCTTAGCTTCTTCTTACGAACTGACTTTAACAGTTTAAATCATTTCTGATCTTAAGCATAGGCTAACTGGAATTTCTTAGTCCCGTATTTATTTTGTATATAGTCAATCCATTTTTTCCAGTCTCGTTTATATATCTCATTTGAATGATCTTGAGATATGCCGATATTTTAGCCATCTCGGCTAAGTTGTTACTTTCAATGTCCATTCTTGGATTGTAGGCAAGTCTTCCTTCGTTCCAATATTGCGCCACCAACAGTCTTGCTGCAGTTATCAGGTGCAGAATCAAATTGTCTCTACCACTGTAAAGTCAGTACATATACCTAGTAAAAATAACTGAGGAATAAACTTTATCCTTCTTTTAAAACATTTTGCATGACCCACCATATTTTTATCCAAAATGCCTTAACCTTTTGGCAGTCCACCATATATGATAATATGTAGCATCGAGAGAACCACACCTCCAACATTTAGGCTGTACATTCGGATACATAGAAGCCAACTTTTAGATCTAAATGCCATCTATAGAACATCTGTAAAAATTTTCTCTCAGATATGAGCTTGTGTAAATTTCACATTTCTTACCCAGATTCTTTCCCATGGTACCAACATTATTGGTTCCTCAATATTTTGAGCCCATTTTATCATACAATCTTTAACTAATTCTGTTTCCGATCCATCTGTATTAATACATTATATATCCTCTTATATGCATTAAGCTTTGATCTCTTATTTGTTTAAACAGATTATCCTCAACTTGGATAAAACCAATTTTTGATCTATTTTCCACCTAGCCTGTAATTGCCCATAACTGAAACCATGTTTGAACTACCTTCTCCTCTTTTAATACCTCTAAAGATTTTAATTGTAATACCCCCCTTTCCGAGGTAAGAAGCTGTCTGTAAGTAAGTTCTGTCCTGTTTTTGGTGCTGTATTCATATTTTCAATTGCGTGTCTAGGAATTGCCCACATGGTATCTTGTCATTTAATTTATATTGGTATTTCTTCAAACCCCGCAATAAAGCATTTCTTAAAATATGACTTTTAAAATTCTTATCCAATTTTTGTTGAATAACAGTAAGCATGGCCAACCAAATACCAGATCGTGTCCCTCATAGTCAATAGTCTATCATTGGTTAAATGAGTCAATCACTAATTACAGATAATGCCACTGCATCATAATATAGTTTTAAATTAGGTAGTTTCAATCCTCCTCTCTCACGTACATCTTGCATTATTTCATCTTTACCCTCGGCTTCTTTCCTGCCCACACAAATTTGTTGATACCCCTCTGCCATTCTAAAAGGTCGCATCTTTTTTAAGTATAGGTAACATTTGGAAAAGAAATAAAATTTTGGTAAAATGTTCATTTTCACTGCCGCTATCCTACCCAGCAAAGATAAGTGCAATTTCTCCCATTTTTTCATCTCTGTCTGTATGCTATGCCAAAGTGGTTCATAATTATGCTTATATAATTTCCCATTTGAAGTTAACATTTTAACTTCAAATGTTTGACTTTTTAACTACCTCACATCCTAGCATCACTCCTAATTCTTCCTTTTGTTTAATATTCATATTTATAGCTAATATTTGGTTTTTCCTAAGTTTATTTTAAACCCGACACTTGACCATATTGATTAATCGTATTCATTAAACCATACTGGATTCCTGCGGTTGTTCAATATTAGGACCAAATCATCCACAAAAGCGCGGACTCTATATTCTGCTGCCTAATCTGATCCCTTTAAACCATCCAAGCCCCGTATTTTATTCAACAATACTTCCAAAGTTATAATAAACAATATGGGGACAAAGGACAGCCCTGTCTTGTACCTTTTCCAATTTGAAAAGAGTCTGTTAAATTTCCATTGACTATAATTTGTGCTGTTTGCTGTTGGGATATTGCTTTAATTGACTGTAAAAAATTATCTCCTATCTGCATTTTTTGCAGTATCTTCAGCAGAAATTGCCAGTTAACTCGATCAAAGGCCTTCTCAGCATCCAAAAATATAAACGCAGCAGGGATCTTGTTGTTCTTTCCCAAATATCTAATGCATTAATAATTATCTAACATTACTGTTCATCTGTCTCCCTTGTATAAAACCTGTTTGGTCCATATGTATCAATTGTTGAATGACCAACATTAACCTATTTGCTAATATTTTAGTAAAAATTTTATAATCTACATTCAGTAATGAAATAGGTCTATAATTTTTGGGTTGAGTAGTATCTTGATCTTCTTTGGGTATCAAAGATATAAACGCTGTCTTCCAAGATGGAGGGGACTTACCTTCCGTTTGAATCATATTAAATAATTCTCTAAGAGGTTCTACCATTTCTAACTGTAAGTTTTTATAGTAAACCGCTGTCAAGCCATCTGTACCTGGTGCTTTCCCTGACTTTAATTGCTTAATTACCTGCAGGATTTCCCCCAAGGTTATTGGTTGATTCAATTTTTGCCTGTGGTTCTTCTCTAACTGAAGGTATTTTCTCTTTGTCTAAATATTTGTCTATGTCTAAACCATTAATTTTATCCCCTTTATACAGTTCTGTAAAAAATTCCCAGAAAGCCTTTTGAATCTCTTCCTGTTGAAACACCTCCTTCCCTCTGTAAATCAGTTTAGATATATTTCGAGTTTTCCTTTTTTTCCTAATCTGATAAGCTAACCATCTGCCAGGTTTGTTTGCATTACAAAAAGTATTGTGTTTTGCATATAACTAATTAGTAGCTACCTGGTCAGAGATCAACATGTTCAAAATTGAGATTTTAATATGTTAATAGCTTCCTTAACCTTTGTATCGTCTGGGTTCATTGTTAACTCCAGCTCTTTCTCTTAATTTCCTCTCCAGTTCTGTTCGTTTTAACCCTTGCTTATTTCTATGTGTTTATTTAATTCATCAAAACTCCTCTCTATACGCTTTGCTTGCGTCCCATACAAATTCCATAGATGTACCCTTATTCATATTCAAAACAAAATATTCAGATAGTAATTTTTTACAATCATTAATATACTTTCATATCTAAATAAGTTTTCAGTTCAATCTCCAAGACCTTCTTGCCTGCACTACCCTTCCCAACTCCATCCAAACTGGGTTGTGGTCCGAAAGGACCCTAGCTGCAATCTTTGTTTTCTTGACCCTAGAAAGCAAATCATTAGTGGTTAGGATAAAATCAATCCTTGAAAGGGATTGATGCCTGTCCGAGAAGAAAGTGAAGTCATATTCCTCTGCATTTCTTTCTCGCCAAATATCTCTCAATTCAAAATCATCCATAATGTCAAAGAAAGATTTGGGTAACTTTGCTCGCATCTTGGTATTTAGGCGGGAAATCTTCTTATCTCTCTTAGTATCTATCACTCCATTCCAGTCACCCAATAGTATACAGGAACTATAGTCCCACATGTACTAATTTAGCATGAAGATTCTATAGAATCTATCTTGCTGTTGATTGGGAGCATAAATTCCCAAAAGTAATGTCTTTTTCCCTTCTAAGATTAAGTCTAAGCAATATATCTTCCGAAGGGATATGCTTCTATTAATTCAGCTTTCATATCTTTTCTTAAGTATACAACTATACCATTCTTCTTTTCCATAGCAGAAGCTGCAAAATGTTGACCAAGTTTTGAGTTGATCAAATATTTTTGATCAGTTGACTTGATATGAGTTTCTTGCAAACAAATTACATCGTTCTTAAACTGTTTGAGATAATGAAATATTTTCTTCCTCTTCTGTGGAGAATTCAGTCCGTTGACATTCCATGTTAAAATCTAGTTGTCATCTTTGGTTGGTTGAAGCATTTTTAGAGCTTCCTGCACGGCCGGTTAACCTTAGGTCTAGCTCCTCCCACTGCTTCCAGATTTGTTATTGTAGTTCCTTGATCGATGGCCGATGATTGTTGATGCTGTTGCTTTTTAGCTTGTTTCTCTCATACGTCTAGTAGTCATGCGGCTAGGTCTTAGTTCCATAGCACCTTGCACTTCTAGAGAAGAGAGATGCTCCATCTTGTCTGGTGGTTGTGTAGTTTGCTGTCTATCCTGTCCTTCTTGTGGTCTTTCCTCTGGGTCCAGATGGTGCAGGGTGTCCGGCCTTCAATATATTATAATAAAAATCTCGGGCTTTCCATACAGAGTTGAGGCGGGTACCTTTGCTTATCAAATGTAAATATGATGCCAAATGGCGCATCCCATCTATACTGTATCTGACGATTTCTGAGTTCTTCGACCAAAAAAGCGTAGTCTCTCCTGGCTCTTAACATTTGAGGTGGTATCTCTTTCAAAACAGCCAGGTCTTGACCGCCAATTTGAAGCTTAGTGTTATAAGACGCTTGCAGTACCATATTTCTAAGCTCTCTTGTAGTAAAATATATAACGATGTCTCGAGGAAGCTGCTTCTGCTTTGCCAGCCAGGAGTTAACACGGTAAGCTTTGTCAATTTGCCAGTCTTGGTTGGTCCCCTGGTCTTCCCATCAGGCGATCAAAGCTTCCGATAGGATCTGTTTCAGGTTCTCCTGTTTCTCCTCACGCAGCCCCCTTACTCTTAATGCGAACTCCATTTGTCGGTACTGTATCATAATAATTTCTTTTTCAGCATTTTCCACTTTTTGTTCCACCACCTCTGTTTTTCAATGTCAAGTTAGCATTGGCATCATTAAGAACCTCTAGAGTATCTTCCATTCCAGAAATATGTTCTGTTAATACAGTTACAAGACTCAGCATGTCGTCTCTAATTTTATCAACCTTAGCGTCAAATTTCTCATACAGCTCCTGTTTAAGTCCTTTTATTTCACTGTTAATTCTTCTTTCATTTCTTTTATTTCCTCTTTCTCTCCTCTCTATTATCTCTAACTATCTTCCATTTTAATTGTCTGTGCATTAAGAGCCTCGCTTAGATTACTCAGGAAAAATTCTTTCGTTAACACATCCCCAGCAGGGGGCGTAGGAAGCGGAGGCTGCAGCTTTGTGCCAGGCACTGAAGATGTGCCCCTGGAAGTAGAGGGTGACGACTTCAAGTTAATATTTGGTTTTGAGGCCATTTCAAAATTATCTGCCTGCAGTTAGTAGAACTCTATTGCCTGAATATGCAGCTTTAAGTAAAGAGGCTTTTATTTTGAAGTTTAAGGCTTGGCAAAACTTCAGTGAGTAAAATTGTAACAAGACCGTTCAGCGGATTCATCACCATTTAACTTCCAAATAAGCAAAGTTAATGAAGGAGTAAAATTCTTCTATTGTGAAACCAAAACAAATGATAAGCAATCTCTTTTGTTTTGAATTCTTGTGAGGATTAGCAAAAAGTGTTCGTTATTACCGGAGGAAACCAGCCTGCTCGGCGCCATTTTAAAAAGCCTCTAAGTAAATAATTTTTCGGAGAGAAAAAGAAAAGAAGCTAAAATGTTGATAAACAATTATTGTCCACGCAGTAAACGGATTCAGCTCGTGATAAGATTAAATCAAACAAAACTTTGAGCAGAGTGGGGGAGACTTACTTTGTCCCTGCACAAGGCAGTTTGAAGTTCCCAGCACGGACAAGCCGTTCTGCCTTGGGCTAGCCCCCCTTCCTTGCAAGCACAAAAGCTGCAAAAATCGAAGAGCATTTGCCAGCAAACAGTTTCTTCTTTCCTTCTTGCCTGAAGGATAAGAAACCTGATAGACGTCAGATGGAAGATCCTCTAAACAGGTACGTAGCCAGGAATTCGGAGGGCAGCTGATTTTTTGCTGCCACCACCAGCAAGCTCCTCCCAGGAAGCCGAATGGTATGCCTGGTTGATGACTGTACCCACTTTTTAACTTCATTATTGTTGTATTTTAATGGGGGTTTTTAAAGTACGTAATCTGAGGCCCAATTTCTCCACCATAGCAGGGTTGATCATTGACCGGGAGCACCCTGAGTCAAGCAAGGCGTGTAGGGACTCAGGGTTCCCATCGGGCAGCACTTTTAACTCTATAGGGATTAGCATGGGGCCCTTGGTTGAACTCACCCAGCGAGGCGATGTGTCATCATCTGAATCGTCAGAAAGAGGTGGGGGAGGTGTCTGCTTCCCCTTCCAAGGCTTGGCTGAAGCGTGGGGGTGTGGAATCCACAACGAAAGCAGCTTCCTTCTTCCTCTTGTCCGAGGACTTGCCAGATTTCTCCTCCCGCTTGGGTGGGGGTGGGAGGTTGATGGTAATTTAGCACGGCAGTCTGGGGCGCGATGGCCTAATTTTCCGCAATGGAAACACGTTATTGCCCTTGACAGTGCCTGTGCAAGAAAACCCTCTGCCATCTTTGACTGTTCCGGACTTGCTGGACCTTTTCAGACTCACAGAAGAAGAGGGGGATATAAGACACTCCCCACATATATCCTATTTGAACTGCAGCTGGACTCCAGTTATTCTAACCATCCTGAGCGCTGAGAGCCAGTTACGTTACCTGAACTTGCACTTTAACAACTGCGCAAATTTATCTTTTCTTTTCTTTTCTTTCATCTTTTCTTCTTTCTTTTGTATGGGATATGCATGGGATATGTATGTGATTGAATGAATGTTCCCACTTTTTACTAATTATTATTGTTGTATTTTTTGTGTTTTTAACTGCTACGTGGGGATTGCCTGGGTGAGTGCATGAGTATGTATGATTCGGAGGACCTGCCGGGGAATGCGGGGGGCACGGGGGTGGTTGAGGGGACCAGAGACACGGGGAGAGGGCCGGAGCATTACGGTCGTAACAGGGAGGGGCAGATATGGCGGGGACTTTAGGGCTGGCCATTACCGGGGAAGGAGGGTTCGCTACGTTACAGAGATCCCTCCTTCCGGCCCTATGAGTCCCACTCCGAGGCCAGATGGCGTGAGTAATCAGGACCCTGGTCTCAGGCTGCTGTCGCTAAATGCCAGGTCTGTGGTTCACAAGGCTCCTCTCGTCCGGGACTTAATTTTAGACGAGAGGGCAGACCTGGCATGTATTACTGAAACCTGGCTGGGCCCGGAGGGAGGAGTCCCCCTCGTAGAGATGTGCCCAGAAGGATTTCAGGTGCTGCACCAGCCGAGAGCCCAGAGAAGGGGTGGGGGTGTGGCTATTGTTATCCAGGAGTCGTTAGCACCTCGTAGGATCCCTGCTCCGGAGCTTGTCGGGTGTGAGTCTCTGCTGGTAAAGTTGGACCTCAAGGGTCAAGTGGGTCTGCTGTTAACGTACCTGCCTCCCAACAGCGTTGCAGCAGCCCTCCCCTCGCTCCTCGAGTCGGTAGCCGAGCTAGCAATTGAGTTCCCTAGACTTATGGTCTTGGGGGACTTCAATTTGCCGTCGCTCGGTGAACACTCTGATTGGGCGCAGGAGTTCATGGCTTCCATGACGGCCATGGGCTTGACCCAAGTAATCCGGGGCCCAACCCACTCAGCGGGTCACATGCTCGACCTCGTATTTCTCTCGGAGCAGTGGACTTGTGATCTTGGTCTGAGGGGTAATGAGATCATACCCCTGTTGTGGTCAGACCACTGCCTACTGAGGCTCGACTTCCGGAGACCAAACCCCCACTGTAGGGAGGAGGAACCAACCAGGTGGTTCCGCCCCAGGCAACTTATGGAGCCGTTAAGGTTCCAGACGGAGCTTGGGGTTATTCCTGATACTCTCGCCCACAGTCCAGTGGAGACTCTGGTTGCTGCCTGGCACTCGGCAGCATCGGAGACCCTTGACCGGATTGCGCCACTACGGCCCCTCCGAGGCGGCGGATCCCGGAGACCCCCTTGGTTCACCGAGGAGCTCCGGGAGATGAAGCGCCGGAGGAGACGCCTAGAGCACCTATGGAGGTCCGACAAATCCGAATCGAACCAAGCAATTCTAACAACCAGCACCAAGGAATACATCAGGGCACTTAGGGCAGCGAAAAGATCCCACATTGCCACCTTGGTTGCATCCGCTGAGTCCCGCCCAGCCGCCCTGTTTAGGATAACCCGTTCCCTCCTAAATAGGAGGGATACGGGGGAACCCTTGCAGGGTAGAGCTGAGGATTATGCCCAATTCTTAGCGGACAAAATTGCTCGGTTTCGGTCAGATTTGGACTCCATCCCTGCAGTTCCAGCCGAGGCACAAGAGGATGAGGTAGACCACCTCTGGGTTGAGTTTCAGGATGTTGCCCCTGGGGATGTGGACAAGGCCATGAGAGCTGTGAGTGCCTCCACCTGTGTACTGGACCCGTGTCCCTCATGGCTGGTTGTCAACAGCAGTGAGGTGACACGAGGCTGGATCCAGGCGGTTGTTACCGCCTCTCTTCGGGAGGGGCACTTCCCCGCCGCACTTAAAGTGGCGGTGGTGAGACCCCTCCTGAAGAAGCCATCTCTGGATCCAGCTGTCCTTAACAACTACCGTCCAGTCTCCAACCTCCCTTTTGTTGGGAAGGTTGTTGAGAAGGTGGTGGCCTTCCAGCTTCAGCGGTCCTTGGAGGAAGCAAGCTATCTCGACCCCTTCCAGTCAGGCTTCAGACCCGGTTACAGCACAGAAACCACTTTGGTCGCATTGACCGATGATCTTTGGAGAGCCAGAGATGGAGGCCATCCCTCCATCCTGGTTCTCCTCGCCTCTCGGCGGCTTTCGATACCATCGACCATGGTATCCTTCTGCGACGACTGCGGGAGGTGGGAGTGGGAGGCACTGTGTTACGGTGGTTCTCCTCCTACCTCTCGGACAGGTCACAGTCGGTGTTAGTGGGGGGGGCAGAGATCGACCCCTAGGCCCCTAACATATGGGGTGCCGCAGGGTTCGGTCTTATCCCCCCTACTATTTAACATCTACATGAAACCGCTGGGTGAGATCATTCGGAGGCACGGGATAAGATACCATCAATATGCGGATGATACTCAGTTGTATCTGTCCGCCCCGTGCCAACTCAATGAAGCGGTGGACGTGATGAACCGGGTCTTGAGGCCGTTATGGGACTGGATGAGGGCTAACAAGCTTGTACTCAACCCGGAGAAGACCGAGTGGCTGTTGTGTTTTCCTCCCAATAATTCGATCAGTGTTCCATCGCTCAGGCTGGGGGGTCAAACCCTATACCTCTCAAAGAGGGTTCGCAACTTGGGAGTCCTCCTGGACCCACAGCTGACTTTTGACCATCATCTGATGACTGTGACCAGGGGGCATTTGCCCAGGTTCGCCTGGTGCGCCAGTTGCGACCCTACCTGAACCGGGAGGCTCTCACAACAGTCACTCGGGCCCTTGTGACCTCTAGGCTGGAATACTGCAATGTGCTCTACATGGGGCTGCCCTTGAAGAGCATCCGGCGACTTCAGCTAGTCCAGAACGCAGCCGCGCGAGTGATTGTGGGTGCAACCTCGGTTCACCCACATAACACCTATCCTCCACGAGCTGCGCTGGCTACCTGTTGATCTCCGGGTGCGCTTCAAGGTGCTACTTGTCACTCATAAAGCCCTTCATGGTAGTGGGTCTGCGTACTGAGAGACCGCCTCCTGCCAATTACCTCCCTGCGACCAATTAGATCACATAGATTAGGCCTCCTCCGAGTTCCATCTGCCAGTCAGTGCCGACTGGCAACTACACGGAGGAGAGCCTTTTCAGTAGTAGCTCCGACCCTTTGGAACGATCTCCCCGTGGAGATTCGTACCCTCACCACCGTCCAGGCCTTCCGCACAGCCCTCAAGACCTGGCTAGCCCATCAGGCCTGGGGACAAGATAATTGCCCCCCTCCCGAATGATGAATGAATGTTGCTTATTATTTTACTCTATGTATTGTGTGTGTCTATTGTTTGTATACCCCCTCCCCTCATTTTATGTAAGCCGCCCTGAGTCCCCTCAGGGAAAAGGGCGGCCTATAAGTATTAAGAAATACTCAAATACTCAAATATTGGTCGGGATCTCCCCTCACCCTTCCCTCCGAAAGTGGCTTTCCTGCTAGGGGGGGGTGTTGTTTTCGCAGCCTGCTGCTTTCTTTTGCGTCTCCTCCTCTTTAGCGCAACGGAGCCTGGCCAAATCCAGCTCAATGTCAGCAGCGTGCTCAACCAAATAGTTAAGCGTCTGGGAGATTCCGATTGCCACATTGCTGATAGATATCTTCATCTAGGCCCAAAGCAAATTTGTCCAAAAGGGCCTCCTCACTCCACCTTCTCATGTACTGAGACAGGCGCTGGAACTCTTGAATATACTGGGCCACCGGTCTGTCGTCTTGTTCGAGGGTAATAAATTTCAACTTGCTTTTTTTTCAGTAAGGGGGTCATCAAAGCGCCTTTTGAAGGCCTCCATAACCTGTTAAAATTCCTCAGGATGGGGGGAGGCTGTCTGATGTAAACCAGCACTCCAGTCAGACACTGCGCCATCCAAAGATAATAAAATCATTCTTATCCTCATAGTGTCTGATTCAAAATCTGGGCCGTAGATTTCCATGTAATTAAAGATCTGCATGATAAAAGAACCCCAGCTTTGCAGGACTTCCATCATATCTCACAGGCAAGGGTGGAATCTTAGCCATCCTGCGTCTCCTGGAGGTGGGCCCCCTACTCCGGCAAAAGCCCAGCTGCAGGGGGTGAGTCAGTGCGAGGGGGGGTGAATCAGCGCGTGGTTTTCTCGGCCCAGCCCCTCCTGACCTCTCCATCTTCCCCACTTATTTGCCCAAAGTACCTTTGTCCCCAGTAATCAGGTAGATCTCTCTCCTGGGGTCTCCTTTCGGCTCCTGCCTCCAGCGGCTTTGTTGGGGTCTTCTTCTGGTAACCCCCGCATCCCAGCTGGCCCCCTCCTCTCTTTGTCCTACCGAGGTAGACCATCTGTGGGGGAGGTGGATCCGCCGGCTTGATATCAGCAGTTGACACAAATCTTCATGAAGCGAGAGTTCAGGGGGAGGACGTTCTTCCTCAGTGGGGATTTCTTCTGCCTCCTTTTCTTCTCTGGCTGGCGAAGAAGACATTTGCACCCTCCACGGTAGATGTTGATCTCCTGAAAGGTGGGTTTGAGACTTTGCTACTTGTCAGCACCTCTCCATTTAATAATTAGGAAAGAAAGACCACGAGATTTCATTGTAGAAAATCAAATGTACTTTTACTAATTAAAAATGGCTAAAGAGCGGTTGCGTAGCAAAGTCTGGTTAATTAGGCGCGAAAGCAGTTGATATATAGAATAGCCCATTCCACTCCCCCCTGGCATCATAGGCCTAGTCCAATCATAAGTCCTTCAAGTGTCAGGTGTGAGATAACTTCAAAAGACATCACGAAGATGGAATGTCGGTGCCGGTAATCCAGGCGGGAAACATCCACACATGCGTAGTACGTCCATCCAAAGATCTCCAGAATCTTCCTCCAGCACAATAAGTAACCCCACCCAAATAATATGCCCTCCCTCCCCCCCCCCCCCCGTTTCAATGCAGCTGAAGCAACAGCAAAGCAGAAATCTTGGTGCGTCTTATACTCCAGTGCATCGTATACTCTGAAAAATACTGTATTTGTATTTGTATTTGAATTTATTAGACATTTATAGGCCGCCCTTTTCCCTGAGGGGACTCAGGGCGGCTTACAGTCAAAAAGGAAAGGGAGTGTAGGACAATACAAAAAGAAATGTGCACAAAAGTAAATTAAATCAGTAAAACTCAACATTCACTCTGTAATTGTTAGCCATAAACGCCAGAAAATCTACAATGAATCCACCCTTTGATCACAGGAAATCTTGAAATACTATAGTCAATGTGAATAATTCTTTAATTGAGGGAAGTAAAGATAAATCCAAACCAAAAGAAGAACCCAAGTAGAAAATATTTTTAAAAATTAATAATAAAGTAAATGCATGTAACAGAACTAAAGCTGCATAAATTTAAACTATATTAATGATCCTATTCTTATAGGAAGCAAAATCCTTCAGGTTAGGAAGGTTAGGAAGACTTAGAAATGACTGAACATTATGTAAATATTCTTTAAAATATGCTTTTCTAATCACATCTTATCCTAAAAAACATATATTTCCAAGCAAGAAAAAATATTTTGAACTCATTGAAAAATATGGATGTGAAAAATGCAAACAGCAATGTTTTAATATTAAAGGTTATCAGGAAATGCACAGCATATCTCTTCATATAAGATTTCACACAGATCAGATTCTTCAAGGATAGCTAAGCAATACAGACTTTGACCGCAAGTCAGAAGTTGGAAAGAGGCTAGCCCAGCATAGTTAGCAGAAGGAGTAGGCTTTCAACAAATGTCAAAACCAAATTATATGTGGTAGCACACATTTACTAAAAATATTGTTACAATAAGAACGTAAAACAAGCAAATCTATATATTAAGGTGATTCAAAGCTGAGGAAAGGGCATAGCTCAGTTTCAAAAAGTCCTATTCAATTTCCTGGTCCAGCTAAAATAGTCACAGTACTGATAGATGACAAGGAAGACAATCTGAAATCTTGAAAAACAAGTGCCAGTCATAACAAATTAGTCTTCCAACAAAATGCTGTCTTGCCATTTCCTTTGGCCCAGGCCTAGAGGTATAGGGAAGTAATTTGAGAGATGTAGAAGATAGTTGCTGAGGCATGATTGAAATAAAAAAATCTGTGCTGTGTAGATCATCTGACCAAGCATGAGGACAACATCGTTTGCATTATATTAGTTTTGCCCAACTTTCACATTTTCCAAATATGCAAGCTTCAGTTTTCAATATTGTCAGCAATGTCTGAACTGGCTTGGGAATTTTGGAAACCAATATCCATACAATGGAGGATGCCCAGTTGGGAAATGCTGTCCTATATATTTCCCAGTTTCCCAGACCTTGCATTCTCTGGATGCACCGAGAGGTTGTAATTCCAAACAATCTGGAAGGCACTAGCTTGCAAGGGCTGATGGAATCCATATGCAGATAGTTACAGGGGGGGAAATTCAGAAAGGGGTAGAAACAATCATATGATTGTTTTCAGTGTGAACCAAATGTTGTGCCCTGTACATAACCTGTCACCAGGCTGGTTCTAATACAGACAAGTGTCATTATCTACAAACAGATTTTAAAACTAGCTAAGCATTTCTTTCTGATACACTTGTTCCTCTAGGAGGAAATCTTTTGGAATGAAGGGGGACTTGTGACTCAATAGCAAGCTATAAGTGTGACATCCATAATTAATTTCTACTCGAGGTCCTAAAGAGCACAAGTACTCTTATGTAAGCTAAAGCCTTTGTATGAGCTGCCAGATTACAATGGTAAGGAAGAGTCAAGGAATCAAATTAGCACAGAAAGAGTTACATCGGCTTCTGTGCATGACTAAAATCCGAATTAACATGAAGCATCTGTTTTCTTAAAGATTTTCAGTTTTATTCTATCTTTGGGATGGCAGAGGCATTTTTAGTCTCAAGAAAAATACAGAATTGAGCCAGTGGGAAGGTTCGCAGTCTGTGTTTTGTATAAACAATAAGGGGAACATGAACTGCCTGGGGCTCTTATTTCTTTTCTGTCCTTTCATACTACTTTACAGCTTACAAATAAATACACTGCCCATTATGGAGGAACAGCCAGTTGGCAGTGTTAGTTTGAAAGCCATCCACAGGCTACCTTGTAATCATTTCAGCTCAGCTGGAAAGACACTTATTTCCTTTGACTATTTCTGAAACATAAGTTCCTCTGCAGCTCTTTGGGGTTCTTCCTGATAGTTTCTATCCATGATCTCTCTCTTTGAGGTTCATGTAGACTATGCAACCCATAATTTTTTGAACCCAAACAAGAGTTAAGAGTGATATTGCCAGCTGAAAGCTAATTAGCTGTAACTGAGACCAGTAAAGGATAAGCTAACCACTACATGGCATTCACAAAATAAAAGAATTTAAAAATGAAACAAACCGATTTAGCAACTCCTTGAATCAGCATGTAGACATAGGAGATTCTTCACTTCCTCCACACTGGCTTACAGATTGAAGGGCACCTGTTCTTTCACGTAGATCATGTGCCATTAAGTTTGTCATAAATGCAAGATGTTCTTCATCCAGCTTTGCTATAGTTTTCTTATTTATTCACATAGCAAGCCAAAGGGAATAAAGAGTTGTATTTACAGTTTTTTAAAAAAGATTTAAAAACTTCATGGGTGCTTTTATCCTACTTGCTAAACTCAGAAACTTTTGGTTTTCTAGATGTGAAGGACCAAATAGGTAACTTCACTTTTTGTCAACGATGAATTAGAAGTTTCCAAATATCTTCCCTTCCTAATGATACCATGTGTCCCCCGAAAATACAACCTGTCCTGAAACTAAAGCCTTGCCACATTTTCGCATGGGCAAAAATATAAGCCCACCCCCGAAAATAAACTCCCGGACAACCCCCCCACCTCTGGCCAGGCAGAAACACCGCTCACCGACATAGCGGCACCAAGCCACAGGAGCCGGGGGAGAAAGGCGCTCACATTGCTTGCCACCTTCGGGATATCGCTAAGTTGGGGAGTGGCATTCTACCTGGCCGGAGTGGGGAGTTGCCCAGCTCTCCTGCAGCAGCTGCTGCCACTGCCCGCACTCCGAGCATAATGTCTTCTCCAGTTGCAAACTCCCAAAGTCGGCTGCCGAGTCTTCCAGCAGCAGCCACTCTAGGAGTGCGCTCTATGGTTGTGGGCTGGCTGGTGGAAGACTCTGTAAAAGAGTCTTCTGGACAGAGAGTCTTCCAGCAGCCAGCCCACAACAATAGAGTGTACTCCTACAGCGGCTGTTGCTGGAAGACTCGGCAGCCGAGTTTGGGAGTTTGGAACTGGAGAAGACATTATGCTCGGAGCACGACGGTGGCTGCTGCAGGGAGAGCTGGGCCCAGACATGTTGAGG
Organism: Thamnophis elegans; assembly: GCF_009769535.1. Lineage (NCBI taxonomy): Eukaryota > Metazoa > Chordata > Lepidosauria > Squamata > Natricidae > Thamnophis > Thamnophis elegans. Next base: position 39,584,024 of record NC_045549.1, on the reverse strand, counting down.
CTAGGAGGCATGCCTGCTGAGGGCAGAACAGGCACTCGCGCAACCCCCTTCTCCAGTCTGGCAGAGCTCCATGCACTGACCTAGGAGGTATCCCTAATGTGCCAAGCCATGGAAGCTGGGAGTGGGCAGAGTACCATGTGGCTTGGTGCCTTAGGAATACCCCCTAGATCAGTGAATGGCGCTCTGCCCAGCTGGAGAGGGGGTTTGCCGGGCAGTTGCTCGTGAGCTTGGTCACCTAATGGCTGCTTTGCCCCTGAGGTGAGCCCGACTCTTCGGGAGCCAGTTCGTAAGGGGGCAGCCCCCCGGCAACCCCAAAACAATAAGCCCTCCCCTATAATAAGCCCAAGGCCATATTTTGTAAGTAAAAAGAAATAAGACCCTGTTGTATTTTCGGGGAAACACGGTATATTGCCTTATGTTCCATGGAGTTTAGTAATGTAATAATATGCTAAAAGCTTGGATCAACTTCTGAACAGATTAGAGCTCACTGGGTGTACCTGAGAATTAGGTTACTGCTGCAGAAAGCTACCATGATCAGCATCTGATATGCAAATCTTTTCTGTCTATAGTTAATTAATTATTCCATATCGGTGGGCATGAATAAGTCTGAGTTACCCATATAGTCTGAAGAAAAAACACTATTCTTTATACTATTACCAAGTTGTAAAAAGCTATCAAATGTAAAAGCTGGTAAAAGCAAACTTTCCCTCTGGACAAGCTCAACTTCTAATAATGAGTACATTCTAATAACTTCTAATATGTGTACATGCACGTAAATTTACTTTGCAACAATATAGAAGTTGTTTGCCTTTCTTTTCTGTGATGTTTTTCTGATTTCTTTTCCTACTGTAGAATTATTGTCAAGTTCGACACTGCTTAGCTGTGTGAGTTCGAAGCTACTTAACTTTGAATATCAGTCATGATCTTCTAGTTACTTAAGATGAAGTCTGCACATCTTAAAATTGCCAAGTTTGAGAAACACTAACAGAGTAGCCTAGCAAATTGTTATGCTAAGCCATGTCCTCTTTTGTATTTATTTTGATGTTGCATTTCCTTTGTGTAAATAGTCACTGTCTTCCAAAATAAGCACTTTTGACAGGGTTATGCACTATTACAAGAGACAAATTTTCAACCAGTTCAATTTCTAAAAATTCAAGGATAAATGTGGACTCACACTGTATTTTCTTCATAAAGATGCTTTAGTGGAAGAAAGGTTCTACCACTAAGTCCTAGGAAGGTTTTTTCTAAGTATTGAAAGAAGAATTGTGACTCTGTAGTTCTAAAATCTATTTCATTTCATTAAGTCTTACATTTAATATTGCTTAGAATGGTGCAAGACCTTGATCTCTCAGCTGCTCTTATGTATTTTAGTAGTTTTGTGTATTCCCAAGGATCAACCACAGGATCAAATGTATATAGTACACATTTAGAGATCACAACTAGGACCAGCAGCTCAATTGTTTAAGCAAAGCTAGGTGAAATCACAACTGTGCTTATGATCTTGTTTCAGCTTTTCTTTGCTTTACAGACCTGCAGAGATTGTAAAGGAAAAACTGGTTGAAACAGTTGCTTTTTTCTCAATTGTTGTAACTGATGAACAGTCACTAAACAAGGAAAACCTGTAGCTACATTATAATTTGTTTTGCCAGTAGAAACCATAAAGGACCATTATAATTTCTGTGTTTTAGTCATACAAGTGCGGCAGTGACAGCCAAAGCAGCATGTATGATTCTGAAAGTAGCAGATCTTTGGCATCCAAGATTTTGTCCTCAAAGTCACTTCTTCTGTAGCTTCCTCCCATAAAACACATACATTGTGTACCACATTTTTCTTAGCTCTACTGGGATGTACTCTGCTGCTTTCCAAGTTCTAAAGGTTACTCTAATTCTAAATACTGGAAACAATACCAATTATTCCTGGAGACAATACCAATTATTTTGTTACGACAAAAGGAAAAAAATGTAGTTATCAGTTCCATATATTTCTTCATATAAGCATATTGTTTTGTGCGTGTACAAATAACTATATTTTTCATCACCTCAATGGCATGCTTTAAATGTCAGCATTAAAGCTGAAATTTAAAGGGCTCCAATAATTTTCCATTTCTTTACAACACATTAATTTGCTTTTCCAGACCACTTCTGAGTTATTTTTTGTTTTAATATATATAACGTGTGTGTGTGTGTGTGTGTGTGTGTGTGTGTGTGTGTTTCTACCAACAGAAACTAATGTTAGAAACTTTGCAAATCTGAATTTGTTTTGAAATCCAAAATGTTTCCCTTTTCTTTTAAATCTAAATAATTGTTTCCATGTTTTTGGCAACTTCTGGATGAGATGTCAAATTGTTGTGATTATTAGTCCCTAAAAATGAAGGTTCTTTCCATTAAGCTTCCATATGGATCTCACCTAATTGTAATAACTTCCTTTTATAAATATGATTTATATGTATCATTTAACTAAGGGAATGTATCTTTTAAAATATATATATAAACAAAGATGTGGTTAGAGGAGCTACAAGAGACAGCTGCAGAGCTTCCATTAATGTTTCTCATTAAAAAAATCCAGCATGAATCCAAAAAAGCATGCAATCATAAAATAGCAGCTACTTCCACAATCAGAGTTTAGCTATTTGCAAATGGAAGAAAGAGTTATACAGCTGAAACTATTGCCCAAATTCTATCATAATCCTACTATAATATTATTCAGAAATCTGAAAATGATTGAATATAGAATCCAATTATGTAAACAGAACTTCCTGATGTCTGGTGTATTTTTTTACAGTTTTCATTTGTATTTCTGCAGCAATATATTATTTCACATTAACAATAGCTTTCATTACCTTTCAAAGCAAGAGATAGCAATATATAGTCCCTTGTGCATCTGAAATTCACTCTCTGTTTCAATGTATTCTTCTACTAGCAAATTGTATATAGCTAAGGTGACCAGATTTTAACATTGGTAAAGAGGGACACCATTGATGGGGGAGGGGGTTGATTAAAAAAAAAATTTTCACTTAACAAATTTGGCAAGAAAAATTGTAAAATGGGGCAAAACTCAATAAATTTCTCACTTAACAACATAAATTTTGGGCTCAATTGTGGTCGTGCATTGAGAACTACCTGCACTTATCTTCAGTGTTACTTCATTCTGCTATAGCATTAAATTTCATATAGAACAAGCTTGTTCTTTCAGAATTGTGGAATTGTTATATAACTGTCTACCTTTAGAAAAGTTTCTCTTGAGTTAAACTCAGCTCCTATAATTTTATTGATGTGTCGTAATTTTCTTAGCAGTAGTATGGAAATTGTCATTGTTGCTTTTGGACAATTTTTAATATTTTCCTATTAAATATACAGTACTGAGATTCCCAGGTGGGTTCCCCTCCAATTATTAGCCAGGTTCACCCTGCTCATCTTTTTGAGAGCAGGCAAAAACAGCCAGGTTACATCCCTACAAATTGAAAGCTCTCTCCATCCCTCTCTCTCTATCTCTCTCCCCTCCCTTCCTCTCTCTCTGTCACTCTGTGTATATGTGTGTGTATGTGTGTGTGTCTGTCTGTCTGTCTCTCACTCACTCACTCACTTAATCACTCACTCTGTGTGTGTGTCTCTCTGTCTCTCTCCCTCCCTCTCTCTCTATCTCTCTATCTCTCTCCCCTCCCTTCCTCTCTCTCTGTCACTCTGTGTGTATATGTGTGTCTATCTGTCTGTCTGTCTCTCACTCACTTAATCACTCACTCTGTATGTGTCTCTCTGTGTCTCTGTCTGTCTGTCTTTCTGTCTGTCTCTCCCTCCCTCCCAACCTGCAGATGGGCTCCGGACTAGCGGAGCCTCTTCCTTCTTTTTAACCAGGTGATCTTTCCTAAGACATAAAAAAGAACCTTAATTACAGGCTCAACAAAAGAAGCTGGAAAGAGATAATGAAGCCAAGAAGCTGAAACCTGGGACTGGAGAAAAACCTTTTCTATCCCCTTACCAGCCCATCCGGGAAGACGAGTAACATGAGGGGGATCCCTCCCTCCGCGGATGGGTTTCAGACCAGCAGAGCCTCCCTGGACGTCACAGCAGCAGCAGCCCCAGTGCGCCAATCTCAGTGTTTTTTCTCATAGGGGTGTGCTGCAAGAGGGAGTGACTGAAGACCTTTTCTACCCAGCGCAAAGGACTTCCCCGAACTTGCTTTGCTGAGCGGGGGCACCTCCACCACCAGCAATCCGGAAAAGGTCTTCACTCACTCCCTCTTGCAGCCCGCCCCGATGCAAAAAACGTTGAGATGTGCTTCAGTTATAAAGGAAAGCAACTTCAGAGCTACGGCTGGCATCAGGCCAGCAAAGGCTTCCCACCGACCTCCACCCCCCACACCTCCGACTTCCTGACAGATCGAATTATTCAGCAACATCTCCCCCCACCACAGCACCCCGCCTCCCCCTCGCACATCACCTCCGCTCCGTTCTCCAGCAAGCCTCATGGGGTTTTTTGCCTTTAAGAATAAGAATGTTTAAAAGGCTTTTTTTTAATTTGAAAAAAAGATGATGTAGGTTCTGAAAGAGTGAATCTCCGTGGCACGGCTATGCTTTTTCTCCCTCCAAATAATGGTCACTGCTTATTGTAGCAAGTCAGCCTCCTAACTTCAGTCCAGGTTCTGCATTACCTTTTCTCCCCCCCCCCAAACCCACAGAAACAGGAGGGAATCGGTCATTATCATTAGCACTCTCTCCCATGCCTGGCCTCCCCTTCGGAGGTAAGGGGCGGGGAAAAGCAGATCTCCCAGGGACACAATAATCCCCAAGTGGCCACCACCAGCTTCTTGTAGCTCCCCCACCCCGAAAACGGGAGAGGAGTGAAATAATGCTATGCTTTGGAAATGTGGATCTCCAACACCAGGTCCACGCCAGGAGGTTTGGGGCTTCCCTCCAGGCCACCTGCACAGCCAGCAGCCACGTCCACAGGCTCCGGGGGGAAAGGCGGCCGTGGGAAAGGGGAGCAAGTGCACTCCCCGCCTGCCCACTCCAATCCTGCCCGCCCAGTTCCCAAACCCTCTCTTCGGAAAGAGTTCTCCATCAGCCTCTGGCAAGGTGTTTTCCCCGCCCCGCTCGGGCCGAAAGCAAATAAAGCAAATAAAATATAAAATGCTGGTTTACCTTCTCTGCTGCTTCTCTCCCAGACTGGAGCTGAGAGGAGATCCCTGTCCTAGTCTTCCTGCTGCCCTCGTGGCATGGGGAAAACGGACGGTACTTTGTCCCTTCTGTCTCCCGTTGCTCAGAAAAGCAACTCCGGAAGATCCTTTAGTGGCGGCAGGCATCCTAGAACCTGCCTGCTAGCAAAGGACCTTCCGAAGTTGCTTTTCTGAGCAACGGGGAGACAGAAGGGACAAAATACCGGCCGGCCAGGATGGGTATACAGGGCTGGGTGCGGGGCAGGCTTACTTCCGGGTCCGGTCACAAAAATCGGGACTTTTAAGAACACTGCGGGACGTGGTACAAATTGTGTGAAATCGTGACTGTCTCGCCAAAATCAGGATGTCTGGTCACCTTATATATAGCCAAATTATCCAAAAGCCAAAGTCCAAAATGAAAGTAAAAACAATTTCTAATCTAATCTAATCCACAATCTAATGCCCTGTCAGTTCATACCATTTTTGTCTTCATGCTAGCTGTGGTAATCCAGCAATATTTGAGAATCCAGTAATAATATTTCAATATTCATGCATAAGTGTCTTATTAAATGGGTTTTGCAAGAAATCCTAATGGTACCCTCTAAACCAGTGAATAAAAAATAAAATTAGCTGACAGAACATCTGGTGCTGACATTGCTCTAAGTTCCTATTCAAAAATTGTCTTATTTTGCTATTAAAACTCATATAATTTTGTAACAGAAAAACCAAAAATTAAAGAATAACAAGAAACTGAAATATATTGTGCTGGAATATTGGGAAGAGAGGAAAAGAGAGAAGGGACTGATTTAAATTACTCACTTACGATTCATTTAGTTGTAAAGCCAAATCTAAACATCTAAATGGTCCACTTTCAGATCTAGATGGATTTTGGTAAGTTCTTGTGGATTTTACCCAACAATTTGGTAAGCAGTTCTTTTGATTGCAACAGGCAACAACCCAAGCCTGTCAACAAGATTGCTTCTGAGCAGCTCCTCTCTGCAGTCTGATATCAATTGGTGTCTTTTTTTTAAAAGAAATCTAAAAAATGAGTGGCAGGGCACTTAAGTACTATGTTGAGACCAGTGGTGGGTTTCAAAAAGTTTTGGAACCTCTTCTGTAGGTGTGGCCTGCTTTGTGGGTGTAGCTTGCCGGCCATGTGACCAAAAACACCAAAAAATAACAATTTCCTCCCAAAAAGACTGCAGATGAAACCAGTTTTTTCTCTAACCCTAAGGTCAGGAAAGACAAAGCCACTGGAATAAAAACCACAAAGGCATTTTGGGAAATTATAATGGAAAGTGCCAGGAAGCTCCAGAAACAGCAACAACCTCACAATTACCAAAAAAACCAGGTATCACATAGAAACACACAAATCTGGCAAAGCTGCTTTGCACCAACCTGGCCTGCCCATAGAAAAGCAGCCACATAAACCATGCACCAACCTGTACACTTAAAAGCAACATATTGCATCACAAAGAAATCATTTGTAAAAAGGAATAACATTTCTTGTAATAAACATTATATAAACAATAAATAATAAAAATTCCCTAAAATAATTTTTAAAAAAGATATTCTACACACAATAAATTTTAAAAACCCATTACAATATTATATACATAAAAAATTAAAATAAAACCATTAAAATATTCTATACACAATAATTAAAATAAAACCATTAAAAATATTCTATACACAATAAATAAAATTTGAGATTGTGGAGATGTAATTCTGAGGCCGGTCATTGTGGAAGGTCCTGATGAGGAGTTCATGATGACCACGAGGCAGGAGGCATATAAATTTAATAAATGAAGAAATAAATGTCCTGTGGTCTCGATGGTTTGCTTGCAGATGTGTTATTGTCATTAGTGTGAGATACCTAGCTGGGTAATGAAATGTCTGCAAGAAAACCACCAAGCTTAGGGAACACCAAGGACCTGCTGTTGTCTCCCTCCTCCCCCCCCCCACTCCTCTTCTTCCTCTCAATATATTCCACTCTTCTAGCACTGATGATGTTACCTAGTTTGGTAATGAAATGTCTATAAGAAAACCACCAAGCTCAGAAAGCAGCAAGGATCCCACTATCCTCCACCTCCTTTTTCTCCCTCTCTTTATCCTTTTTGTCCTATTTTTTCTCCTCCTTCCTCCCCAACCCCACTCCCTAATAGCACTGATGATGTTACCTAGTTTGGTAATGAAACATCTGTAAGAAAACCACAAAGCTCAGAGAGCAGCCAGGACCCCTCATTACAACCTCATTACAAACTACCGTACTACTGGTGCTCAGAAAAGGAAGCCCGGCTAAGTCCTTTGCTAGCAGGCAGGTTCTAGGATGCCTGCCATCACCAAAGCACCTTCCCAGAGTTGCTTTTCTGAGCACGGGGAGACAGACGGCGCAAAATACCGTCCGTCTCCCCATGCTCAGAAAAGGAAGCCCGGCTAAGTCCTTTGTTAGCAGGCAGGTTCTAGGATGCCTGCCACCACCAAAGCACCTTCCCGGAGTTGCTTTTCTGAGCACGGGGAGACAGACGGTGCAAAATACCATCCATCTCCATGTGCTCAGAAAAGGAAGCCTGGCTAAGTCCTTTGCTAGCAGACAGGTTCTAGGATGCCTGCCACCACCAAGCACCTTCCCAGAGTTGCTTTTCTGAGCATGGGGAAACGGGCGGTAGTTTGTGCACATCCTGACAATAAGAGAAATGAAGCATCTCTATTTGCTTCCTTTCTTGTACTAGTAGTTTTAATGTAACTCCTACTAGGGAAGATGCTTCGCAAGAATGCTATCAGAGTCTCGCCCCTCCTACACAGCTCCTACACAGCTCAGCGCCATTTTGTAGATCTTTCAGCAAGTAATTATCAGAAGGAATTCTTTACAAATGGAGCTAAGGATTTATACATACAATAAGAAGTTCACAGGTATTGGTTCAGCTCGACTTGAAATCCGCAGTAAATCCTTCATTGTGCTGAGGATGAGTGAAGACCTTCGTTCTGCAGCAAAAGGCAGAATAAATCCTGGTGCGGAGCTGCTATGCTGCCGGTGCCCCCCCCTTCCTCCCAGATTTTTAGGCTGAGAGGATTAGTTAGAGGGATTCCCAAGCACAGCTTCTCACCTCCCCCTTCTAAGCCCGAAGGGGAGGTAAACAAACTGCTAAACAGTTTGATGGATTGCTGTTTAGACAGTTTAATGACGCCAGATTCGAGAGCTGTTAGAAATAACAACTCCCTGTCAGGCCCCACCCACCGGAAGAACTTGAAGTATTAAGCCCCCATCAGTCGGATGGTGAATCTACGATTGCTCACATATAATAATAATTTCCTTGACTATCAATCACATGGCAGAGAGTAAGAATTTCTACTGATAAATCTAATCTTTCAAGTTTTTCTATTCTTGTCTTGCATTTTTCCAAAATCAGTCCCGTGATGATACCAGCTCCTATGGAAGGATACCAAATCCTATTAAAGGATTTGATACATACCAGTAGATAAAATGCCAAATCTAGTCTAAACATCTGGCTGACTGTGCAATCAACAATAATAGCAATAATACTGAAGAGATCTCATCAGAGTAACCAGACAAATAGAGCCCCTCCCATTAACAATATGGTAAGATGTAGTTTATAGAAACCTATACCAGATTAGCCATTGCCCAGGTCAGCAAGGACTATTCTAGAAATTCTTGGACATCTATTTACAAATGGGCTACAGGACTCAGGACTGTTGATTGTTGGCTGAGCAACCAGGGCCAGGAATACTGGAAGAAAAGTTGCTTACTCATTGCAAATATATGAAGACTGAAAACAAAGAAACAATGATATTTAATACAAATAAAATCCAGTGAGAATATCCGAAAATAATGGAAGAACAAGCGATCAAGAAATAGCAAAAGCAAGGCAGATTTAAAAAGCTGTAGAAAAATAAAACAGGTGTAGCCAAGCCTATCAATAGATACAAAGCCCATTTGCACACAATAGGCAGAATCTTTCATTTCAGTTCAAATATTTCTACCAATTCATCAATGAAGATACAGCAACAAATTAGTCAGCACCTGACAAAGAAGAAACAGTGCAATACTGAATCTCAGAGAGCATGGTGTTCCACAGAGGAGGGCCTATAACAGAGAAGACCTACCTCCTAAGTCATGCAAGATTGCACTATTTAATCAACAGGATCCAAAGCATATACACCAATGGTACATTGCTGCCAGTTTGGCCTGATTCAGCCAAACCAGTAGTGGAATTCAGGCCTGGATCACAGAACCAGCAGTGACCCAGGCCTGCCACACCTCCAAACCGGTTCCCTTGCTATTGCTCGGGTGCCACCATTTTGGATTTTAGTGACTGCATGTTTTGCAGTTCACTGTAAATTGTTCTGCACATGCATGTGGAACAATTTACATTGGACTGCGCAAGTGCGGACAGCGTGCACATTGCACGTACGTTGGATACACATTGTGAACCAGCAGTAACGCTGGCAGCAACCCACCCCTGATATGCCCTTTGCCAGATCTAGTGTGCCCAACAGAAATAAGGTTGCTCTTCAAACAACCTGACTCTATGCCATGGAAGTCTCATAGGTTGCAACTAGCCAGTGCAGCTCAACACCGCTCAAAAGTTGCCATAGCATTCAGGAACTATTGCAACTTATGAATGATCTTCAAGGACAGTTCCATGAAGATTATATTACAGTAATCCAAATTGAAGATAACTAAGTCATGAGTGACAGCAAATAATAAGTCTCCCAATCCAGGAAAATTACAGAAGCTTCATCTATTGGTAGATGTTAAATGGAGATGGGAAAAGAATAGATCCCAAAGAAAAAGCTTCTTGCATAAGACCTCTCCCTTCCTATCAACACTGATTAGATTGCCCCCAAATTAGGAGAAATAGCTCAGCACTTCTCCACCTGTGGCAAGATGGGCAGCAAATAAATTTAATAAACAAAGAAACCTTTTGATTTGGTCCCAGAAGGTTACCACAATCAGCCCATCCACCACTGCGGGATATTGTCCACAAATGTTATTTTGGTCCCAGCTGAGAAACCAACTGGAAGTAGTCCAGATAATCTGCTTTCTCCCGTGGGTAGTAGGTTTCCATTATTTTTCCTAATGGTTTTTCATAGCTTAATTCATAAATTGTATCATGTTAATATTTTTCACTTTTTTAAATAAAAGACCCTTTATTTATTACAGTGATTGACAGCATCAAATAGCTACAGCAAGAAACTTCAGAATAAGTAATTGTTGACCTCTTATGCCAATGTTTGTGTGTGTGTGTGCGTGCGTGTGTGTGTGTGTGTGTGTGTTCTGTTCCAATTCCTTTCCTATGTAATTTTTTGAAACAGAAACTCTTTTTAAATGGTTATTTTTTTTCTTGGCTCCTATAGAAACATCTCTTCAAATTATTAAAACAGCAATGTGTTTTTCCAGGTTTCTACAATTGTTTTGGAAACTACTTCTTGCTGCCTCCAAATGTATTAAGAATTAAAAATTAGGTGTTTCATACACGACTTGCAGGATTCTATTGACTGAAGTCCCCCTCCCCCATATTAAGAAATAAAATCAGATGGATTATTTTCATGTTAATATTATTTTATGTTATTTTCCTTCTCTTCCTCAGTCACTCATTCCATTTCGTTTTGCAGCTGTTTGGCAAAAATCATTGGTTCCCAGGTCAAATAGTTGCACCTTCTATTCAGTTTTATCTTTAACTTCCTTGGGGTGGAGGAGAGAAATTCAAAATTAATGGAGGCAACTACAGTGTTCAACCTCAACCATGAAAGGATGTATTTGTTTTAGCTCTCCATTCAATGTTCTGAGTCAGATTTGAGATGGAAAGAAGCCCAGAATTCTCAGTGTATTCAGATTAAGTTGCATTAAATTATTTCATGCTTCAATACTGCTGTACATTGTCTGATGTCCTGTGAATGCTGTCCCACTGTGCAGCACTATGAACAAGTATATCATGTGAGCTGTTGAGGCAGCTTTCCATTAGCTGCTGTACAGGTGGGATAATTTATACCTTACTGTCAAAGAGAGAGAAAATGTATATGGTGCTCAGACATAAATGTGAGCCAACTCTCGCCGGGATCACACCTCTTAAACACTGTAAGAAAGCAATATTTTTCCAAAGTGTCTTGTGGGTAATTTTTAATGATGCGCAGCAACTGCCTCCATGAAAATGGATCATTTCTGGTCTTCACAAGAACCCTTTGGAATGGTAAATATATCAGCTATTGAGGTCACCTAATCTATGCAGCTGTCTCTGTTTAACTGCTGGTTAAGGCTTCATCGTGATTACAGTTTCTGTTGGGAAGCTATCTTTATTCAGGCACTAAGATTTCATTATGGTACTTTTTAACAATTCAGAGAGCTGTTCAAATTCCTCTTTTGAATCAAGTAACTAGACAAGCATGACTCCTATATTCCTTGATGTTTATGGAAATTCACTCTGACCCACTGAATTTCACAGGCCTGATGCTACAAGGAGCATTTATGCTGGGCAGCCATTTGGAGTGCATCCTGACTAGAAGTGTGGCTAGATTTAAAGTTAAATACATATATATGGCCACTTCAGGACAGAGCCGTTGCCGGTAACTAAAGAATATTTGGACTTGGGAAAAGTACATATAGTACTATTCTTCTAACACAATTTTAACATGCATAGTCTAGTTAGGATGTGAAGCACATATTTATAGTAGTGATCAACAGTATTATTTCTATGCTAGACCCCACAATCAGTAAACATAAGCAAGCATAACCAAAGCAGAAATAGTATCCTATTATATTCACTACTGATTTGATAGTGGGAGCATGCATGTCTGGGCATACGCAAAAGGCCAGTGATGACATCTGTGTGGGTGGATGGAGCCTTGTACTGCCACCACTACCAGTTCGCCCAAACCAGTGCGAACTGGCAGCATACCACCTCTGAACCAAAGCCATAATTACAATATATAACAGAATAAGTTAAAAACCATCACAAAAGCTAGTACACAGGATGCACAAAACAAAATGCTGGCAGTAAGAAAATATGTGATAATGAATATACAATAGTTTTGAGAACAGTTAGAAACAAACTCTTTGTTCAATTTCCTATCAGAGTAAAAACGAGAGATTCCTAATAAGTACAATCAAGGTAATTTCCCAAATCAAATATTTTTGTTACAACTAAGCTAGACTGAGAATGATGATGTAATGTACAGTATGTAAATGCTGTAAATTGCCCATAAGTTTTTATGTTGCCCGGGAAGAAAATACCCTATAGCTTCATATCAATTTTAGAAAACCTGCAAAGCACTTTTCAGGTATTGGTTGTATTATCTGTAAATTGTGATCAAGGGGAAAAATGTTTCTTGCATGCAAATTGTAAATACATGGCAAAGAAAAGACTACAAGTAGAATGGCCAAAAGATAGACCAGAATCTATACTATTAATTGATCATTGGGTGATTTTCAGTAGATCTATAAGATTTCCTGTTTTTCATTTATTTCAAAATAGCAATAAGATTATCCTCTCCCACAAAATTAGACAGAATCCAGTCTTTGTAGTAATTAATCTGTAGATGTTTAATGTCTACAGATTTATATTTAAAGTGTTAAGTTATCACAAGTTGATACTATGTCTCATGATTAAAATTAATTGTGTGTTTATTTTTTCCCATTTTTTAAAACAGACATTGCTGAAAACAGGATTTTTTTTCTTTAGAGAAAGAAATAGCCACATTCCACTTCAGCAATTGGTGTGAAAATTACCAGTCCACAGTAAAGTTCAAGAACAATATTTTACAGTGTAATAACTCTCCAAAGTACCTGGAGGTAATATTGGATATATCATTAACCTTCTAACACACCTGGAAAAAACAATTGCAAAATTGAAAAGCCAAAATTGAAAATTTACTGAACAGACTGGCTGGAACATTTTTGGATGCTGATGCTTACACCCTACGAAAAATAACCTTGGCTCTGGTTTATTCGTGCCAATGTGTGGCCTAACAGTGTCCACACCCAAATGGCCAATGTCCGACTCTATCAGACAATGCAGTTCATCTCTGGCACATGGTTATCATTCCTGTCCATTAGTTATCAACACTCAGCTGCTTCATGTTGATACATATTAGATGATAACAAGCTCTCATTCAGCTATGGTCAAGGATGCTGAACAACAAGACCCTCCCTATTCACCAGGATGCTGCACAGTCCATCACAAGGGTGAAATCCCATTTGCCATCATGGAAAATAGCTATTCACTTATCATCTACCTAATTTAACCCCAATAATGCTTGGGGAAGAGAAGAATGATCCTGTCACGGCTCCTTCATTTAATAACCAAGAAAGAAACCACTCAACTCCATGTTTCAGAATTAAGTGTACTTTTACTGATTATAAATGATGAGAAGCGAAGCAAAGCTGGAACTGAGTAAAAAAGTGCAAAAGCAATAGATATCATTACATCATTCATTCCCCTCCCCTTGGTACCCCAGTCCATAGTCCAATCATATATCACCCAACTGTCAGGTGGGAGACATCTTCAAAAATCATCATCAGGATGGAATGCTGGACAGTTGGCCTCGGCGGGAAACTCCCTTCTCTCACATGCGCAAACGAATGGTGAGAATAACTCCCAATTAACAGTCCTCCTGCACAGATTATTTCCCTCACCCAAATACCATGCCCTCCCTCCCCGTTTCAATGGCAGCAGAAAGCAAGCAGCAAAACAGAGGCTGACAGATCCAAATTACCATCTTGCAGACTAGCCATTAGTGATCCCTCTACCGAGTCATCTGGTTTTAATCTGCCTCACTCTGTTTGGATGAAACTGAACAGAATTAGATGTGACACTGGAAGAAAGACTCTGCTCTAAATCAATGGGGCTGGAAAGATTACCCTTGTTGTGACTATGGTGCTAACATGCAAACTATTAAATATATTGTGTAAGACACAAAGTGTGTTCTCTAGTTCCCTAGAAGATCTGCACGAAACAATGTCAAGGCAATTGTCTGGATAGCTGAATTGGATATCCAGTTATGAGGCTGCTGCCATACCCCATAGAAGTTTGTATATAATTATGTGAATTGTGTGTATACTTATTTCTGTTTGTCATGTTCTCATCATATGCTTAATAAACAAAAGAAAAAAAATGTGAAATACTCATGAGACGGCTTCAGGGTGCAATTAGTGTATTCGTAATCTGAAACCTCTATTTAAATTTCAAGGAGAAGACATTAAGAAATAATTTTCTTCCATTAGATTTTTCCAGATTAGAAAACATTGCCAATTACAGTTGCTAGAAAAAGTATGTGAACCCCTTGGGATTACGTGGAGTTTTGCATGAATTGGGCATAAAATGTGCTCTGAACTTCATCTAAGTCACAACAATAGAAAAACACAGTCTGCTGAAAATAATACTACACAAACATTAGATGTTGCCATGGTTTAATTGAACATAACATGTAAACATTCACAGTGCAGGGAGGAAAAAGTATGTGAGCCCCCTAGCCTAATGACTTCTCCAAGAGCTAATTGGAGCCAGGAGTGGGCCAACCTTGACTCCAATCAGTGTGATGATATTGGATGTGTTGCTGACAGCTGTCCTGCTGTTTAAAAACACACACCTGTTTTGGGTTTACTGGTTTCAAGAAGCACTGTCTGTGAACCATGCCTCGCAGAAAAGAGCTCTCAGAAGACCTACGATCAAGAATTATTGACTTGCATGAAACTGGAAAGGTTACAAAAGTATCTCCAAAAGCCTTGATGTTCATGTGTCCACGTAAGACAGTCTGTCTACAAATGGAGAAAGTTTAGCACTGTTGCTACTCTCCCTAGGCATGGTCGTCCTGTAAAAAATGACTGCAAGAGCACAGCGCAGAAAGCTTCATGAGATAAGAAGAATCCTAGAATTTCAGCTAAAGACCTACAGAAATCTCTGGCACATGCTAACATTTTTGTTGACACATCTACAATAAGGAAAACATTAAACAAGAATGGAGTACATGGGAGGACACCACGGAGGAAGCCATTGCTGTCCCAAAAAATATTGTAGCACGTTTGAAGTTTGCAAAAGAGCACCTGGATGTTCCACAGCACTACTGGCAAAATATACTGTGGACAGATGAAACCAAAATTGAGTTGTTTGGGGAAAACACACACTATGTGTGGAGACAAAAAGGCACAGCACACACCAACATCAAAACGTCATCCCCATTGTAAAACATGGCGGAGGAACCATCATGGTTTGGGGACTGCTTTGCTGCCTCAGGACCTGGACGGATTGTTGTCATTGATAGGACAATGAATTCCAGGGTTTATCAAGACATTTTACAGGAAAACGTACGACTATATATCCACCAACTGAAGCTCCGCAGAGGATGGGTGATGCAACAGGACAATGACCCAAAGCATACAAGTAATTCAACAAAACAATGGCTTCAACAACACAGAATACACCTTCTGGAGTGGCCCCATTAGAGTCCTGACCTCAACCGATTGAAATGCTGTGGCGTGACCTTAAGAGAGCGATTCACACCAGACATCCCAAGAATATTGCTACACTGAAACAGTTTTGTGAAGAGGAGTGGTCCAAAATTACCCCAGATCGTTGTGCAGGTCTGATCTGCAACTACAAGAAACGTTTGGTTGAGGTTATTGCTGCCAAAGGAGGGTCATCCAGTTATTAACAATTACCATCCAGTCTCCAACCTCCCCTTTGTGGGGAAGGTTGTTGAGAAGGTGGTGGCCTTTCAGCTCCAGCGGGCCTTGGAGGAAGCCAGCTATCTTGACCCATTCCAGTCCGGCTTCAGGCCTGGCTACAGCACAGAAACCGCTTTGGTCACATTAACCGATGATCTCTGGAGAGCCAGGGATCGAGGCCACGCCTCCATCCTGGTTCTCCTTGACCTCTCAGCGGCTTTCGATACCATCGACCATGGTATCCTTCTGCGACGACTGCGAGAGGTGGGGGTGGGAGGCACTGTTTTGCAGTGGTTCTCCTCTTACCTCTTGGACAGGTCGCAGTCGGTGTTAGTTGGGGGGCAGAGATCGAACCCTAGGCCCCTAACATATGGGGTGCCGCAGGGTTCGGTCCTGTCTCCCCTACTTTTCAACATCTACATGAAACCTCTGGGCAAGATCATTCGGCGGCACGGGATAAAATACCACCAGTATGCGGACGATACCCAGCTGTATCTGTCCGCCCCGTGCCAACTCAATGAAGCGGTGGACGTGATGAACCAGGGACTTGAAGCTGTTAGGGACTGGATGAGGGCTAACAAACTTGTGCTCAACCCGGATAAGACCGAGTGGCTGTTGTGTTTCCCTCCCGCCAATTTGGCAAATATTCCATCTCTCAGGCTGGGGGGGTCAAACATTATACCCCTCAGACAGGGTCCACAACTTGGGAGTCCTCCTGGACCCACAGCTGACCTTCGAACACCATTTGTCAGCTGTGACCAGGGGGGCATTTGCCCAGGTTCGCCTGGTGCGCCAGTTGCGCCCCTACCTGAACCGGGAGGCTCTCACAACAGTCACTCGGGCCCTTGTGACCTCTAGGCTGGAGTACTGCAATGTGCTCTACATGGGGCTGCCCTTGAGGAGTATTCGGCGACTTCAGCTAGTCCAGAATGCAGCCGCGCGAGCGATTGTGGGTGCACCTCGCTTCACCCACGTAACACCTATCCTCCGCGAGCTGTGCTGGCTACCTGTCGATCTCCGGATACGCTTCAAGGTGCTACTTGCCACCTATAAAGCCCTTCATGGTAGTGGATCTGGGTACTTGAGAGACCGCCTACTGCCGATCACCTCCACACGACCCATTAGATCTCATCGTTTAGGCCTCCTCCGAGTTCCATCTGCTGGCCAATGCTGACTGGCCACCACGCGGAGGAGAGCCTTCTCGGTGGTAGCCCCGACCCAATGGAACGATCTCCCCCGTGGAGCTTCGTACCCTCACCACCCTCCAGACCTTCCGCACAGCCCTTAGAACCTGGCTATCCCGTCAGGCCTGGGGCTAAAGATTGTAACCCGCTCGAATGGTATGAATGTTGCGTTTAATCATGTACTGTCTTATATGTAAAAGTCTGTCCCCCCCCCCTTCCTTTTGATTGTGAGCCGCCCTGAGTCCCCCCAGGGAAAAGGGCGGCATACAAATAAATAAACTATAAACTATAAACTATTAAGTCCAACGGTTCACATACTTTTTCCTCCCTGCAATGTGAATGTTTACATGTTATGTTCAATTAAACCATGGCAACATCTAATGTTTGTGTAGTATTATGTTCAGCAGACATCTAATGTTTTTCTATTGTTGTGACTTAGATGAAGTTCAAAGCACGTTTATGCCCAATTCATGCACAACTCCACGTAATCACAAGGAGTTCACATACTTTTTCTTGCAACTGTATATAGCTGCAAAGTGATTGGGGGGATCTGGAATCATAAAGATGAAAAAAAAGCATCTTTCAGAATGTGGCAACAAAATAATGTATATAAGTATATTATGAAAATGATAATCCCCAAATATCAGGAATCAAGCATTCCCAAGTACTATTTCTCATCTAATTCTTTATGACAATTTTTGGAATTCTGATTAAAAACAAAATACAATTCAGATGAAGTGTAAGTTAATGCAGTCAGGATGTGGCAACACCAAAAAATAATCCCTAATGCTGTCAATCAAAAATATTAAGCTCTGCGATATCATTACCTATTTGATTTGCAAATTCTCTCCAGTACACTGTAAATCTAACCTGCTTTTCCTTTATTTTGTCCTATGAATTTTAAATCATAGGTGTTTCAGGAGTTCACCCCTGCCCGCTGGTTGATGGTGAAATATGAGCTGGGAGATAAAAGCAGTATGGCCAGTTCTCTTCAATGTAAAAACAAAAAATAGAAACATGTTAGACAGCACCTTCTACCTAAAGCATATTCCCATAGGATTGCAATAGCAATAGCAGTAGACTTATATACCGCTTCATAGGCCTTCAGGCCTCTCTAAGCGGTTTACAGAGAGTCAGCATATTGCCCCCAACAATCTGGGTCCTCATTTTACCCACCTCGGAAGGATGGAAGGCTGAGTCAACCCTGAGCCGGTGAGATTTGAACCGCTGACCTGCTGATCTAGCAGTAGCCTGCAGTGCTGCATTTAACCACTGCGCCGCCTTGGCAATTAAATCTTTGTACTTCTTTTTATACTTGTGAAATTTTAATTCTTGTCTGAGTAGAAATCTCTCTGCTACATGAGTTTCGCTGCCAAGAAAGAGTGGAGGGAAGCATAGGAAAAGAAATACTGTTTTCCCAAGGTTGCTTAGCAGCAGGAATTTGCTGATTTCAGTGCTCCAAGTACTGATTTGCAGCAGCTACTGTCTTTTTCAATTTTTCCTATTGCTGTTCAATTATATAAGTAAATAATACCAAAGCTGCTCACATCTCAATATTTTGAAAACCAGCTTTTTTTCCCTTCTATTTCATCAATTCAAAATGTGCTTAATCAATTATTTTTCTACACTATGATTTTGTATCCTGTACCAAGGCTAATTTATACATGAAGATGGAAGAATACAGAAATATTCATAATGGAAGAATAGATTATGAAGATGGTGGAGCTTGCAGAAATGACTATGTTGGTTTGTTTGATTGGGAGGGAACAATAATTGCTTTTATAAAGGACTGGAAATCCTTTATGGACTTTTTGCTTTCTGGATTTATTTTTAAAAGGGTTGTTTATGAGAAGAAAGGAATCAAAGTATGAAATTTGGGAGGGTGGTAACATATATATATGTATACATATACATCATATACTACTTAAAATATTAAATGTCCCTTCTTTAGATGTTTTTTCTTTTTGTCTTTTGCTGTCCCTCACTTTTTCTTTAGTCCTTTAAATCTTTTTTTCTGTTTAAATTTCTGTAGTTTTTAATCTTTTGTAAAGTGTGTGTGCATGCGTATGCGTGTGCATGCGTCCATGTGTGTGTGTGTGTGTGTGTGTGTGTGACCATCATGAAAAATAGCTATTAACTTATCATCTACCTAATTTAACCCCAAGAATGCTTAGGGAGAGAAGAATGATCCAAATTACTATCTTACGGACTAGCCATTAGTGATCCCTCTATCTATCTGTAAGAGAATCACAATTATATTTAAAATATTAATATTAAACTGTAACAAACATTGGAAAAGAAATGTTGCATATGACACTAGAAAAGGAACCTCTAAAAGTTTTGGCTTCAAAGTTGCTTAATTATTGAAATTTTGCTTCTAGCATCACACAATTTTCTGTTTGTTCTCTTACACCTAAGTCTCCTGTTCTGTAGGAGTTAAATGAAAACTAATGCTGCCACCTCCTCTACAAATTTAATTTAAATAGGTATATTTTATAAATGAAACAGGAAACATCCCTGAAATAGTTCTTTCCATATAATCACTACCATCTGTTATGCATTCTGCCAATGGTGTACAAGTTTCTTAAAGCTGCTGCAAAGTCTACTTCACACTTTGTTTATTCAATCAGTTCTTGACAGTCCTTTCTGTCTCTGTATTTGACTCAAACAAGTGTCCAGGAAAGTATTTTTTCCATTTTGGGGAAAGATGAAGTTGTTCGACATCAATCTACACTTTTTAGAGTATGGTAAGATGGTGTGATCCAACTTCACAATTTCCTCTTAGGTCGGGTTGAAATCCAGCAGGTTCTGACAGGTTCTGGAGAACTAGTACCAGAAATTTTGATTGTTCAGAGAACGGGTAGCAGAAATTTGAATAGTTCAGAGAACTGGCAAATGCTATCTCTGGCTGGCCCCAGAGTGGAGTGGGAATGGAGATGTTGCAGTGTCCTTCTCCTGCCATGCCCACCAAGCCATGCCCACAGAACTGATAGTAAAAAAAAATTGAATTTCACCAATGTCTTAGGTGATTTATGAAGTGTGAAGCCTGTCATGTTACAACAAATTTCCTCCTTGTGCTTCTGAACTATGCTTAATTGTTGTTTAAATATTTTGAGGGTTACAATGTCTTAGTTTATGTTGATACCAGGGTCAAAGAAACCCATGCAAGTAAAATCATCTGTACACCAAAACATTGTAACCATGAGTTCTCCTGCCAAAGAATGTCTTTGATTTTTCCTCCCTGCTGGGGTAGCTTTCCATAGCCTGACATTTATTTCTGGGTTATAATGATGAACCTATGTGTCACTGGTTATTACAATGCTATGAAAAAAAAATGTCTCACCTTCATTCTTTTTTTCATGTTTTATTTATTTTATTTATATAACATTTAATTTTCATCTAACAGTGTGTGATCTGGGTACCATTATTTTAAACAGTCATAATCCACATATTTGTTGTAATATTCATCACAATAATATTGATAATATAATATAATAAAATAATACTTAATATCTTCTTTAACAACTCTCCACGTTAATATTCATCTTTTATATCTCCTCCTTTCTGACTTCGGTTTCTGTTGTCTAGCCATTGATAAAATACATCCCATATCAAAAAATATTCAGTGTCTTACCCTTAATAGTAAGTGTTAATCTATCCATTTCTGTGCATTCTAATATTTTCTTAATTATATTCTCATCAGACGGAATCTCATAGTTTTTCCATTGCTGTGCAAGTACAATTGCAGTTAGTACATGTAAAGCCAGATATATAGTCTTTTTATCATACTTTTCTGGTACAACGCCCGACAAAAATATCTCTGGTTTCAAGTCTATGTGGTGCTTTATCATTTTTTTCCCAACCCCAGTATGTATGTTCGTCCAGTATTTTTTAGCTTTTGGTCTCTTCTTCATTCTTATAGTATGACAGTAGCTAGCAAATTTCAGTCCTTGAAGCTTTCATCTTTGCCATTAGGAACTTACCTTGTATGAACTTCCAATATTGAAGAACATCAATAATGTGGTGCAAATGGTCTTGTGAAATGCCAAGCCTGATATAAGTTCCATTTGAGTGTTCTGACAATTCTCCTTAATCACTTCCTCAATTTTTCTCATATGAAAGTCATCAGTTGCTATCAAAGATATCAGATTCCTTCTTCATCATACAAATTAGGACTTCCCAGTCACCACTTTATATTTTTGGTCCAGCAACATATAGTATTCACATCAACACAATTGTCAGCTTAAACAATCTACATTCAGAAGTGAATTTCAGTTGGAAAGACTCCTTCAGCATTAAATCATGGCATATTAAATAAAGCACTCTCAAGTACTCAGAGCAGCCTCCCATTTCACAAACACAGCAACATAATTTTTTCTTACAACTTCCCACCAGCTACAATAAAAAATAAAGAGGCTAAAGAACACATCAGAGCTTCTAACATGTCAGTACTGCCATCTATCTATTGGTAGTATATAACACTGATGACATCATTTTTTCATTCAACTAAACATCAAATCAGACGATTTATCAGAATTTGAAACAAACATAATATTTATACCCTTAGGAGATCATTATCATATAACATGTTCCAAACATTATAGCCTTCTCCTCATAAATACAAAGCATATGTTGTCATGTTTGCCCCATTCATTCATGAAGACAAGTATACATATTGTGTCAGGGTTTCACAGAGTGAAGAATATTTTTCATAAATCCTTGACTATATGGAAATTATATGCTTTTATATATGATTGAATTTTGCCAGCTTCAGCTGTATATTAAAATTCACATGGAGAAGAGGTCTAACAACTAAAATTGGCTAATGACTTGGTTTTGCTTTCCTTGGCAACTAGTTTGCATAATTAATCAAGAATACATAACTTGGAATAACTTATTTATATTAAATTTACAAACATGGAATTTCAATGGTGGTCCCAAAATGCTGCCAAAATTAGTCTTTCTTAAAAATATATCAAAAGGCAGAATATCAGCAACTAGCCCAAGCCTGCAAAGATGAAGTGAGGAAAGCTAAGGCTCACAATGAACAAAAGCTTGTGACAAAAGTATAAAATAACTAAAAAAAGCTTTTCCAACATGTTACAAACAAGAAAAAAGTCAAGGAAACAATTGGTCCATTGATGGGAGAAAGTGGTAAGAAGGTGATAGGCACAGGGAGAAAGCAGAACTACTTAACTCATTTTTTTTTCCTTTTGTTTACACAAAGGGAAAAAACAGTCCAACCTATCAAAAACAGTACCACAAAAAACAGATTAGGAACACAAGTTAAAATAGGGATGAAAATGGTAAGTGAGCACCAGTCTACCCTAGACGAGTTCAAATCACCAGGACCAGATGGATTACACCTCAAGGTTCTGAAGGAACTGCCAGATGAGATCTCAGAACCACTGAACTATATCTTTCAAAGATCCTGGAGCAGCAGGGAACTGTCAGAGGACTGGAAAAAGAGCCTATGTAGTTCCCACCTTCAAAAAAGGGGAAAATATAGATCCAGGAAACTACAGACCTATCAGCCTGACCTCAATACCAGGGAAGAGTCTGGAAAAGATAATCAAGCAACAAATCAGCAAACAACCTAGAAGCAAACAAAGTAATAACCAAAAGCAACATGGGTTTGTCAAAACAGATCATGCCAGACTAATCTTATTGCATTCTTTGACAAAGTAACAAAATTAGTAGACCACAGGAATGCTGTCGATATAATTTACTTGGACTTCAGTAAGGCATTTGATAAGAAGATCATAACCTACTACTAGATAAAGTAGAAGAATGTGGATTAGACAGCATCACCACCAGATGGATTCATAACTGGCGGACCAACCACATTCAACATGTAGTTTTAAATGGAACTGCATCTACATGGAGGGAAGTATGCAGTTGAGTACCCCAAGGCTTTCTTTTAGGCCCAATACTTTTCAATATCTTCATTAATGATTTGGACAAGGGGATAGATGGGGAACATCAATTTTCAGATGACACCAAGCTAGCAGAAATAGTTAACACTCCAAAAGATAGGCTTAAGATACCAAAGGATCTTGACAGACTTGAACACTGGACGCTATCTAAGAAAATGAAATCCAATGATGAAAAAAGTAAGGTTCTACACTTAGGCAAGAAAAAACAAAATGCACAGGTACAGTATATGTGGTATCTCACTGAATAGTAGTAATGGTGACAGAGATCTTGGAGTCTTAGTGGACAACCAGTTAAATATGACCCAGCAGTGTGCAGCAGCTGCCAAAAAAAGCCAAATTCTAGGCTGCATAAACAGAGAGATAGAATCACGTGAAGTGTTAATACCACTTTATAATGCCTTGGTAAGGCCACACTTGGAATACTGCATTCAGTTTTGGTCGCCATGATGTAAAAAGATGTGGAGACTCTAGAAAAAGTGCATAGAAGAGCAACAAAGATGATTAGGGGACTGGAAGGCTGCAAGAACTGGGTATGTCTAGTTTAATGAAAAGAAGGACATGGGGTCACATGATAGCAGTGTTCCAATATTTCAGAGGCTGCCACAAAGAAGAGGGAGTCAAGCTATTCTCCAAAGCACTTGAGGGCAGGATAAGAAGCAGTGGAAACTAATCAAGGAGGGAAGCAACCTAGAACTAAGGAGAAATTTCCTAACAGTTAGAACAATTAATCAGTGGAACAGCTTGCCTCCAGAAGTTGTGAATGCATCACACTGGAAGTTTTAAAGAAGATATTTGATAACCATTTGTCTGAATGGTGAAGGGTTTCCTGCCAATTCAGGGAGTTGTACTAGAAGAACTCCAAGGTCCCTTCCAACTCTGTTATTCTATTTTCTGTATGTAAATCAAAACCAAAACACCACTATAGATTTCTCAAGGTAGTATTCCTTTTCTGGAATGATGTTGCTGGCCACAAGATTAATTTTCAGCAACAATTTTATTCTATATTTTTTACCAAATTAAGCAAATAATAATAATAAAGAAAATCGACTTTCTTCTCTACTTACCAATTGCTGTCTTGTCGATTGACATAAATCCAAGGAATTTCATGTAATATCCAAAAATTAATCCAAAACCCCAGATGGTATCCAGATAATTATACCACACGTGCTATTCATCAAAAATACGGTACTTCCTTTAAAAAAAACAAAAAGCTGATACTTAAAATAAAATTGCTGTTATGAGTGGAGCCTATACTACACTTTATGGCAATTCTCCAAAGGCGAATTCTCTGATAATGCTAAGAATAGAGCAAATTCAATGGTAAATATATAAAAATTGCTTTGCTTCATCAAATAAAGACTGACTAGTCCAGATTCCTGTCTCCATCTGGACAGCTTATCGAGAAGTTTAAAAAAATAGAGAAAGGCGTAATTTTATATAAAAAGTAACACTATTTTAGGTATAATCGTGTAATGTATAACAATTTAGAAATAACATGGAAAAGTTGAGTTCAGTCATCCCTTGGTCCTAGCTTTTTGGACAGAATAATCCAAAGTTTAATTATCCAGTTTACTAAACAATTAGTATCTAGAGTGAAAGGTAAGGCTTTGCACTCTAGAAAAAGTCTGTGCTCAACCCCATGTTTGAATAGAACAATTCTAAAATATAAAAGCCCTGCAGATTATAATTATAAGATTCCCTGATATTTAATACATTGTCTGAAAATCCAGCAATCCTTTATTAAATATGCAGTGAATACAAGCTGTTAACAAGCCTTCAAAGATCCAGAGCAATTCAGGTCATTTTTTTTTAGGCTCTAGCCATAGTTTTTAAAAAAATTATGGAAACTATTCATTTATTAGTGATTACGATCTTTATTATGTATCACTGTGCAGCTACTGTATGTGATGATGTAGCTAGTATATACAACCACATACACTCAAGACCAGTAAATACCAGATGAAATTATCAATTATTAGTGGCAATAATCTAATGAAAATAAATATTTTAGAAATATTCATAAATAAAATGCAAATGCAAAATAAAATTAACCTTTCAAGCTCAGATTAAATTGCTATCTTGCTCCCTGCATTAATCTTGTCCATCAGAATATCTATTTTATAACCATTTTGTGAAAATAGTTTACTTTTGTGCTATTGTATTTGTTCAATCAGATTTAGTACAAAACTTTCCATTGTTTTTCATTTATTACTATACTATACTAAAAAAAAAGCCAAGTGTTTAAGAAACAAATATATAAAGAAATGTACAGGGAAAATCCAAAAGCCAATAAATACAAATAATATTATATTTAATATTCTATTTTGCTGAAGGTATTAATGATTGTGTAATCTTTAGACCAACTTTGTTTTATTAGACAATACACTATTTAATGCAATGGGAGTTAATATTGGTATATTATTAAGTGGGGGGAATCAAATGCCATGGGAAGATAGCACTCACCACCTTATGGTAAGCCAACTTGAATTCATGTTTAGCCTGCTGGTATAGTGCCAGGCAGACTGCCGACATTCCAAATGCACATATTTTCCTCAGACATGGCCTTCTGCAAGTAACAAGACGCAGCTCACTCCAAGGAGGAAGAAGAGGCTTTGTTCTTTCGGGATCCTACAGGAAAAACTTTGGGAAGGATGAAGAAGACATACTAGATAGCAGTGAGAAGGAATTGCCACAATCTCCAAAATCTGCTTAAAGTAGAATTTATAAGAAAATGGAATGTTGTTATACAACAGGATCAAAATAGAATCTGATTCTCAAGAAAAATTGGAATAAATGGCTGGATAAGAACTGTGTAAGTTTAATCTTGTGTTCTGTGTGCCAATTGTGTAAATTTTATTATTTTTTGAGTTTATTGCTTTGTAACACTTATGAAAATTGGGCATTCATTTGCAATCTTAATTTACTTAAATCAAGCTTGGTTCCAAAGAATATCTTTTACTTTATAATATTTATTACTGTAATTATTTTTGTAATCATTAATATCAATCAAAACATAAATCTACAGAATGTGTGTTTGTGTAAGACCAGCACTAAAGAGATTATGGGACAAGGAAATTTGAGATCTTATCTTGCTATCCTAATGCTCAGTCATACTACTATAAGGCCCAAAATATGAAGAGAATTACACAAATTCATGAAGAATAAGGCTACCAGTAGCTACTAAGTCTTCTTGATTTGTCAGGTCTCTAGAATCAAATCTTTTTTGTGCCCTGCTTGTTAGTTTACAAAATGCATTTGGCTGACCATAGTGGGACAGAAAGGTCTGTGGCTTGGCCATCAGACTTTTTCTTATATTCTTAGCTATCACATTGTCATTTTTAAAATTCTTCATATCCACCATTGAAGGCATATAAATGCAAACCTAGTTTGTGTACGGTGTCTTCCGAAGGCAGAAAAGTCATAGAAACAATATTCTGGAATTAATCTCAAACAGAAAACTAAATAGCTGTGTACAGTAAGTATCCCAGCAGTCTTTGTACATTCTGACAAAAAGTTTTTTTTCTAAATTCTCTCTGCTAAATGTCCTAAGAAACCTTCCTATTAAAGCATCAATCATGACTTGCACCTCACATTGGAAGATATAGTATATTTTCCACAGGTAAACATTTTAGAGTTATATATTTATCCCATGAGATTTCAAAAGCTCTGTTCAATGATACCAACTTAATGAGAAGACTTTGTTCATGCCAATTTATGTATCTCATAGGGATAGTATGGACTATTATTCTAACATGATGGCAATGCCAGAATATAAAGGCATACATTAATAGCCAAATATGTGTGATCATAGATTAGGATATAGATCACTATCTTGCTGTGCATATTGACACAACTGTGGCAGAAACTGTTTTATATGTACTAATGTGTATCATTGATTTCTACATTACTATGTTTATTTGATAATCATTATAAACTAAAACTAATATGAAGAAACAAGGAGAATTTCAATCTCCAAAAATATCAACACATACAGGAGAATAGGCAAGAAGAAAGAACTCTGCTGGTTTCTATGCGTATTGATCACTAGAGTCTGGAATGGATCCCATGTAGAATATTGTGACATTATTGTATGTCAAATGATATGCCTCCCTTAATCAGTAGGACAAATAGAATCAGTACTTGAGGAGCCTGACCTACTAAGGGTAGAATTCTGATCTCGGTAGGATTCCACCAACATTAATAGCTCTATTTCTTTAAAAATCATTGGCCACAGTCCTACAGAGTTAAATACAGTTAAGCACAGCATGTGTTAATTCAAGTACCATTCATTAATGCTGTTCAAAAGATGATGCATCTGAATTCAAGGAAATTGAAGTACTTAATTGCATTCTGAAATTACATAGAACTCAGTGCATCTGAATCACAGTTATGTTCTTAGTTCTGTGAGTTTAAAAAATTACAAATTGAGTAATACAGCTAAATAAGCCAGTTATGAAGACTGAGTGAACATGAGATCACCCACCTGGCTTTCATGGTCAAGACAGGATTTGCACTCATCTTCATTTGCTTTGTAGCCTGGTAGAGTAGACAAGATAGATAGATTAGGTAGGTAGGTAGGTAGGTAGGTAGGTAGGTAGGTAGGTAGGTAGGTAGGTAGGTAGGTAGGTAGATAGATAGATAGATAGATAGATAGATAGATAGATAGATAGATAGATAGATAGATAGATAGATAGATAGATAGATACTACTTTCTGATTTAATTCTTATGACCATCATTATATAGATATGACTAGTTATTAATCTTCTTATAAGGAATCAGAGCAGTGCACTGTCTTAAGAAATAAATATCCTAAAGGATCAGGCAAAATATTTAATGCAGAGTTTTATTTAAATAATTTACTGAGCTTTTCAGAATTCAGTATTCTCCTCTTGTAGTTAAGATGTTTATCTTACATCTTTGATAAACAGAGATAATTGATTAGCTTTATTCTTTTAAAGTTTTGATTACCTTTTTACTCCTATTTGTTCGTAATTAAAATATATGAGATAAAAGACTTTCATTCTTATTAAATGAATTCTCCTTTGAAAAATTTAAATTACCAGAGTGCCCTCAAGTGGTGGAAGCCCGTATTATTTTCAACAAGCTGGGTAGATCCAATTAAAGTAGTATACATTTCATGTAATTGTAATCTGTAAATGTAGTTTCATTTATAGATTTATATTTTCATTTTATCTCTAGAGTAGAAATTCTGTGAGAAGGTTAATCTATGAGAGATTGACTCAAATTTATACAACTTTTTAAAATTCTAGTACTGATTTAAACTTACTGAAGCAAACAAAATGATTTAACTATACTGAAGATGTTACATACAATGGTACCCTTGGTACTCAACTACTTTGAAATCCATCGTATTTGATACTCAACAGATTTGACACGAACATTTTGTCCCGAGTACTCATCATTTGTTTGGTACTCAAAGCACAAGCTAGAACTTGTCGGTTTCAGCTGCCTTGTGACTCGCTATATTATCCTTATGGAAAAATTGTTTGGTACTTCATTGTACCTCAATTACAATCGTACCTAGGTATCACTGTACCGACAAATATCCTCTTTTATTACCCTTTTATGTTAAGTAAATTAAAATATTGGGCTTCATTCTCCAGTGGTGATTTCTTCACCCTTTTATTGATTTTGTGAAGAAAATTGCAGGTCCAAGTGTTTCTCGCAGGTAATGGACTACAAATCTTCTAGAATCACAGTCAATATCAAAAACTTTAGAACAAGACTGAGACTACATACAGTGCCCACAAACTAATCAGTGACACATATTTTTACTCACCAGTCTCTAGGTATGTGCCTACACATATACCATACACCACAATGCATATATAGGTGTATCTCTATATTTCTCTGTCTAGTCATTTCTGTCCCAGATAACAATAGAATCAACTAATTTAGCATTCTAAAAATTGATTTTATTTTTCTAGAAAGGATGGAAGAAAAATACCATGGTATAGACAGAATACATTTTTGAAATACCGATATATTTTTAAAAATATTTCTACTACTTTCATTAACCCAACATAATTAAAACTTAACATAATAAAAAATTTAACTACTAGATGAATATAATAATAACTAAGCTAGTGCGTATTCTCTTTAAAACATCTACCTATTCTAACTAGAAGAAAAGCCACTCTTCCTGAATCCTAGCCTAAACACAAGCAGTAGACAAAAGAGCTTTAGGGACAAAGCTAATAGGAGCCCATACCAGTGAAAAATAGCAGACAGCTTCCTCAGAGAGCAGATTCGCGGAACTCATGACGAGGATACAGATAAAAGTATTTATTTCACTACTGTAATTTATTGCTGGGGATGGGGGGGTGATGCTTATAGAAACTTTTAGCTTACATGTCAAAATAATGAGCCTGGCATTGAGAATTCTTCACCATGATTTGTGTGGTTAGCACTGTATTTGGTGCTTTGCCACAAACAACACAATGCATTAGGTCAGCTCTGAATGAAAACATCTTGGTAATCATGTGCCTGTCTCTCTGGAGCGCTGGTGTGACATTAATATGATTGCCATATGGCCCATTGACATTCTACTTGTATATTTGTAAAGAAATAAAATGTTTCCAAAAACATCAATTAACTCAGTGTTTCCTTTCTTCAAAACTAGCCACATCTTGGGAGCTCTGCCCCTGACACTTGCTCTGGGCCTTGGAGCTTGTAGTTTTTAGAAAAGGAAAAGGAGACAATAACACTGATAGGTTTTTTGTTCTTTATAATGTATAATACATTCTAATTGCTCAGAAACTTTCTGTATCTGTATAGGGAATTTGAATGATTTATTTAATTGATAAATACATTCAATTTATTCTGCCTCTAATCCTGTTGTTCATATCTAAAGTGCATAAAGATATTGCCTGCAGCTTGCAACATGTTCTGCATAAGAATGTAAGTTCAAATTGCGATAAAATATGAAAAAATAATGCTTCTGTAAAAATTGTCAGAAGCTGCAAATGACCCAGGGCAAAACCATCAGACTTTAGGAAAACAAAACTTTACTACTTTAATCTCAAGTGAGCAGTTCAAGTGTCTTGGCCACAAAAGAAAAAAAAAATATTACAACACAACATTTATTGTGTGATTTTCTCAAAGTATAATTGAAAAACAAACATGGCTAGATCGATAGAACTCGTTGCCCAGTTCTCAGATGGCCCTCCTTACCATTGAGGGATCACACAACAAAGCCTCCAGTCCCAAGATTCTCTGTGGTGATTTTACTTTGGCGGCTGAAAAAAGGAACTATCCCTTTCTGCCTATCCCTTTCCTCACCGCCATACTTGAGCAATATCCATCTCTTTCTTTCATTCTCAAGAAACTTAACAAAGTAATGAGAATCTGCAAAGACAAATGAAAGGAAGCATCTGCAGCTGACTGCTTCTCTGCTTTAAGAGGAAGTGACTCTACCGTCTCCCACCTGCAGCACAGGTAAACAAAATGCTCTTGGAGAGTTCTTAAGATGACATACATTCTTCCCATTTTGAAGATAGGATGAAAGCAAAGCACATGGCTAAATGAATGAGCACAATAATCTAAAAAGAGCAAAAGAGCTTTGTGCAGGGCGCTATAAATGTCATGTGACGAGGGGCGTACAAACACCTAAAAATCCTTTAAAAACAATCAAACAGACGCAGATATTATATACAGTTAGAAACACAGGATGCTTACTTTTAAAACAAAAATACTTTTAAGGAATATTTACCTAGCAAAGGTATCTTTAAAAAAGTCAAGCTGTAATTGGGTGGGTTCATTGAAACCCTAACCCCTGTTTATATGCTATCCTGCACTCCCATACATAAAATGGGTGAAAATGTCCACTAGGGCATCACTATTTTGAATTTTTAACTCTATTCCCTTACAGATGCCCCTGCTACCCAGAAATATATCACCACAAAGCTACTGAGTACAACAGAACTCTCAGCACAATGCTTGGCACCTTAGAGTTACTTAGTACTATTCTCTTCCATCTTATCTTTACAAAAACCTATGAGATTATAGCAGAGTTTTCTCAGGTTTTTGTATTCACTGATACTAAATAAATGCTCAGAAAATGTAAAGACCACCCAGTTAAATATACAGTATACCCCTTCCCTATGTATCTGTTTTTAGGAGCATGGAAGTTACCATTTTGGAGTAAATAAATATTATAGTTGCCTTTATGTATGTTTTCTATCTCTTCCATTTTAAAAAGACTCTTGATTCTATGAAGGTGGCACAGTGCTAATGTAAATCTCTGCCTCTGCCTCTCTTTTGGTATCTCTCCTGCCTCCCCCTTCCTTCCTTCCCTGCCCCCTCCCTCTCTGTCCTCCCCCCCCCCCCGTGTGTGTCGGTAAACTCCAAAATTAACCATTTATTTATTTTAGTCAGCAATGAGGCTTGTGTGGTTTAAGAGTTGAGACAGAGCTAAGACAGCAAATAGACCCTGGTTGGTGAATATAAGTATGGCAGACCAACTGGAAAACCTCTGTGGACCAAAATAGTCTGCAGACCACACTGTGAGAATCACTGGTTTTGTTTAAGTGTTACACTGTTCCACAATCACTCATAGGTTGCATGATTAAGTACCGTTTGACAAGGACTTTCTTTATGTTAGGCCAGGTATTACAGACAATTCAATTGATGTTTAAAACCAAGTAAATGCTTTCCTCATAATGTAGTGAGGGTGAAATATTTTCCAAGAAAACGTAGTGAGGATCTAAAGAAGATCTAATGGGAAAATACAGGAAAGTTAAAATAAAAGCTGATGACATCTGGACTGCCAATAAAATTCCATGAATATAGTAGATGAAAGCATCGTCTTAGAAATGTTTCTGGATCAGAGAGAAAGAATAAATAGATTAAAAAAACCTGGTGATTGGGATATATGTTGAAAAATGAAATTAGTTATATTGGCTAGGCTATAAGGCAGAAAAATAATCTCCTATTCAGTATTAAGCTGAATGTTACTACTGCCTTCTGTAGGTGAATTCCTCAACGATGTCTTCCAGATGTGTTGGACTAAACTCTCACCATCTTCAATCGCATGGCATAACCACTGTGGGGTTGCGGATGGAAGGAATTGTAGACATATCTGGAGGCCACAGTATGAGAAAGTTTGTAGTAGACCTTACCCATTTCAAGATCATCATTTTTCAGGACTCTCTCTATTCAAATACAGATATGCTTAAAGCCAATAGTATACAACAGGCTCATACAAAGAGCCAATTGTTAAATTTTATTAAATTTACAGGAATGTTGTGAGCCAACTGATAGCAGAGCTGATCCGTGACACCTAGTGGAGCTGATCATTTGTTTGACAGTGAACAGCAGGGCAGCAGCTTTAATAGAACTGGCAGAGCCAGTTGTTATAAATTTATTAGCACACCACTCCTTAAAGCCCAGTTGATCTTGCTTATTAATAGTACAGGGAATATAAAATGTTGTTACAGTCAGAGCAGGACCTGGCCAATCTTGCCTAGCTCACAAGCCAAACTTGGCTAATTGTTGAATGGTAAACCACAAGAGATTTCCTGGGATTAGATTAGACTAGGAAGAAAAATAAATCCTGAGAAAAGGCAACAGCAATTGATTTTATACTGTTGCCATGAAATTGAATGTATATAGCCATAAAGTTTGAATTTAGTGCTGATTTTTTTTAAATAAAGAATGATTGTATGGCTCCTTGTACAGAAAAACATTTCTGTCATTTCAAAAGCTCTAAATCAAACATAGACTAAATGTAGGCATCCACATTTTTACATTATAATTTATACAACCCACACTGAACTTGAATTTGAAAAGTAAATTTCATAATTGAAAGCTAGTAGCAGTTAATGTATAATTAATCCATTGATGAAGAGTATCAAAATATTTGATAAATTCTCTCACAGTCCTTTGACACCCAGCATTGCATCTAAGTTACAGTATGTCATCCTATATAACTGTTCTTGTTTTGTATGTTAAACATTGTAGTAGGGCACAGGAATTCTGAGAATAAAGCCTGTAATCAGCTATTTTTTAAATAAAAGAATTATACCACTGGTAGGATCTGTTCTCTACCTACATTATCATTCTATATCAAACAGTTGGCAATGGGTAGGAACTGACATCGACTTAAATCAAAATCAATATTGAGCAGAAGCAAACTACAGTAATTATTTTCAAACATACTCTTCCACCATAACTTGATTCTATTTCCTTATCACAAAATCAATTATAGATACCTATGATTTAATCAAAGTCCTTATTTATTTATGTAAATTGAAAGAATCTCCAGTTCACAACAGTTTTGGGCACTTTTCATTATAAAAAGCCATAATAATAAAAGAAAATATCTGCCCAGAAAAAGAAAAAACATACAAATAGCACAACGTACTATAGGGTTTCACCAACCAGCCTACCCCAAGGACTGGGAAAATAATCAATTTTTCAGTGTTTTGGGGAATGTTACAAATGTGGGAGCATACAGATGGATGCAATTTCACAAGGTAGAAACCATGACACAGAAGTCACGTTTCTGTGGGCCCACTAGATAGTATTGTTTAATTGAAGGGAAAGGAAGTATAAAATTAGTAGAAACTTCAGAGTAGAATATAATTGGAACATTAAGATAAAACACAAACAGGAATCTGAATGTGTAGGAAGAGATCTAACCAAGCCCCGTTCTAAAACATTTCTTTGTCATTCATATTTTCATATATTTAAGACTTTTAAATGAAAATATATTTTAATGAACTTTCACTCATGTGCAGATTTTCTGGTAAGAGTCTTTCTTTTCCTTTGTTTTAAATGGAGACAAGTCACAAATCATGAAGTACTTATGTAAAAAGAAGAAACAAATATCTCCACTTCCATATTTCATGTGCCAAACAACTCTCCATTATTTAAGTTGTTCAGTGGCCCTTGTGGTGATGTTTCTTCTCAATACATGACAGGTGCCAGATTTATTATCTTCCAGCTTTACTAAAAAGAATTGGACACAAAGAGAATATTGTGGCTTTTGCAGTATGGAGCATAACTAACAGAAAGAAATATTATGCTATTCTTCACATTCCCCAGTTCTAAGCAGTGAGAAGATTCAGGAACTGGCCTGCAGGATTAGATGAGAAGAGAGGAAGGGAGTTTTATTTACAATGCTATATTCAAAAACAGAACACAATAAAGATAATATGTTCTTCAAAGTAAAATGATATAATTGTAAAATTCTAAAAGAGCAAGTTGAAAAGTGACAATGTTCTCAGTAATAACATTTATACTGCTATAAAATGCTAAGCCAATAAATGTGATTCCTGATGTGTATCAGTTTATTGAAGCAAGCAAAATCAGGAAACATAAAAACAAGGAAACATAATTGCATACATAGTTTTCCTTAGCACATTTTATGAGCAAGAGAAAAAGTAACCAATGTCCCAAGGGATTTCACATTTCATATTAATAATTAAGTTTGCAATACTCCTTTATCATCTTGAATATAAATGAGAGAGAGAGAGAAATTCTAATTAGCAATTAAATCATAGTTATTATAGGAAGGTGAAAGGTTAACTGGCTAACTCACATTATTTTAAGTTAAAATTATCATATTAAAATAAGAATATTTTCTACATGTAGACTGCAAATCAGATAATACTCTAAGTGCTTTCAACTTTTTTAAAATAGCAAACAATACACAGAAACGTTAAAAAATAAATAAGAAATAAAAATGGTGAGCCTATTTAAGTGAATTGAAATTGATAAAGAAATGTTTTGTTCTGGTAAATATTTGTTTGTTTGTTTGTTTGTTTGTTTAGCCACCGTCTCGCTATGCGGTGACTCTGGGTGGCTAACAACATATTTATGTTCTTTTTTACTTTTTAATGTATCAATTAAAACATATGTTTTAAATATGTTGCATTTAAACATGATGTTGCAAAAATATATGGCACATGTCATTTGAGGTATTAACTGATTCTTGATCCAATTTTGTGGTAATTCCATCAATGTTTCCTTTCAATCTATTTTAACATCGTACAGTCCATTTTGTCAAAATGGCTAACCTGAATAACTTTTTTTCAGAGACATTCATCCCCATCTTATTTGCACAAAGGCTGTGCAATGTAATTAACTGAACGTAGAACAAAAACCCTGTTTCACTGCAAGCAAAAATTGGAATAGGCGCTAGAAAGAGCATATGTTAGGAAAGAATTACAATATAGGTGTACTGTATAGCCATTTTCTCTGTTTCTTCCCAGTGGACTAAATATAGAAATATAATCAATTTGGCTTATTAATATAAGCTTTTATGCAAGTTCAGTCAGTATATTAATAAATGCATGAAATTGTTACAAAACACCATAAATTCATTAACAAAGAATGAAAGAAACAAAATGTAGGTTTTTTAAAAATGTGCAGCTGCTGTTTTTTATTCAAAACAATATGTGTAACACTATGATGTGCCATGGAAAATCATTGAATTGATATTTACCAGGAAAGCAAATATGAAGCCTTCCTATGGAGCAATTGTATACTTCTGGTTACCAGATGTTAGCAACAAATAACAAAGAGATGACTATTACCTAATTTTGCCAACATGATGAAATATCCTGGGCTATTTGCGTAGCAGCTGTTGGAGACAGAATGCAGGACTAGTTGCTTTGAGGCAAATATCTGTAGTAGCAAGAATGGTTTTTGTTCCCAAAGCAAGGTAAAAAAAAACCAGAAAGAACAAAAGGGTTTTTTTAGGGTATTTTCCTGATCAAAACTATAATTGTTTCTGTATGACACCCTTAATCACAAATAGCCAACTACACTTCATTCTAAATAGTTTTATTTCCTTTATTGTATGTGATTACTCAAGTCCAAAAACTGAGTTAATTGGATAAACTCAGCTCCACAATTTACTAAATATACAGTTACAGGAATTTCATGTATAGTATGCTGTCTCTTAGGGTTTATTGAACATAGGAGAATAATATGAGAGGGATTTGATATAAAATAAGCTCTTTTAATGAATTCAAAATCAATGCAGCAGACAAGACATGGGAGTGAACATAATACACACTTTAACAATATATTTTTTTCTTTTAGCCATCAAATACTGCAACAAGTGTGTCAGTAATAATAGCAAGACAGGCATAAGATTTTCCAGACAGGTTAATTTTACTTTTTTATGGTTTTGATGTTGTATTTAATTTTATCAGTATTAAAGGCATGAATACAGTAGAACCTCTGGTCACAACCATAATTTGTTCCATAACTGGTCGCAAACTGATTTGGTCATTAATCAAACCTAATTTTGGAAATTTGGCGCTTACAAAAAAATGGTGCAGAAGGGGAAATCAGCAGCAGGGGGGGATGTGAATATTTTGGTCAAAAGCGTTCGTGACCAGAGGTTCTACTGTATAACGTCTTTGTTGCCCCAAAAATGTTTTTCCCTAAAATTAGAAAGCATCTGCTTTAAAAAGTTGCAAATGGTGCTATATTTATCATTTCACATGATCCAAAGCATTTTTTCTGATGCTTACTATATCCTTGTTGTAATTATTATCATTAATTCTAATCTACTGATTATAGATAAGATCTTTTGGTCAACCTGCCAGAATTAGGTAATTAGATAATTCTGGTAGGTATGTGTGAAGCCTGAACATTATATAAGCATTCACCACCAAAATGGACAAAATGCCATCAGCATAGTGTACTTACCAGATTCCATAGTACAGACAGCGATCACATGTTAAAATGGAGGGCAGAATATTCAGTTTAAAATTATTATAAGTTAAAACACAGCATCTAAAGACTACCTTATAGCTCACATGCAGAATTCTATCCTTTTTTTCTCATTGTTTCCAAATATTAAAAAAATATTTGGAGGCTGCTTTGTGGCATGTCATTGCATTAAATTTCCACAGCAGATCAGGAGAACTATACAACACAGGCAGGTATTTAAATACATCATCAACAACAATGATAATTTTGTTTTTCAGAATAATTATATTTGTAATCAACAAACTACTGTTTTCATTGTTTTCTAAAAATATGAAGTTTTACGTCTGGAATAAATTATATAAATTAATTACATTATGATAGATTGGCTTGTACATCAGAATTGTAGTCCCTTCATAAAATTCACTGGAAACTTCTAAAATCAAGTACCGATATGTTATGCTATTTTTATTTCGCTTATAAGAATAATTATTAGAAATAGAAGAATTACCAGAAGAATAGATGAAGGTATGATGGTGCTTAAAAGTTTGTGAATCATTTGAATTTTCAATTTTTTTTACACAAACATAACTTAAAACATGATCTATTCTCCATGCAAGACCTAATCTGAAAAAGGGAACACAATGAAAAATGAGTAAAAATATTATACTTTCTCATTTATTTGTTAAAGAAAATGATCCAAGCTAATTAATTCAAACCGCTTTGGTCGCATTGACCGATGATCTCTGGAGAGCCAGAGACCGAGGCCATCCCTCTATCCTGGTTCTCCTCGACCTCTCGGCGGCTTTCGATACCATCAACCATGGTATCCTTCTGCGACGACTGCGGGAGGTGGGGGTGGGAGGCACTGTTTTACAGTGGTTCTCCTCCTACCTCTCGGACAGGTCGCAGTCGGTGTTGGTGGGGGGGCGGAGATCGTCCCCGAGGCCCCTAACTTATGGGGTGCCGCAGGGCTCGGTCTTATCCCCCCTACTATTCAACATATACATGAAACCGCTGGGTGAGATCATTCGGAGGCACGGAATAAAATACCATCAATACGCGGACGATACACAGTTGTATCTGTCCGCCCCGTGCCAACTCAATGAAGCGGTGGATGTGATGAACCGGGGTCTTGAGGCCGTTAGGGACTGGATGAGAGCTAACAAACTGGTACTCAACCAGACAAGACCGAGTGGCTGTTGTGTTTCCTCCCAACAATTTGGCCAACGTTCCATCACTCAGGCTGGGGGGTCAAAATTTATACCCCTCAGACAGGGTCCGCAACTTGGGAGTCCTCCTGGACCCACAGCTGACTTTTGACCATCATTTGTCAGCTGTGACCAGGGGGGCATTTGCCCAGGTTCGCCTGGTACGCCAATTGCGGCCCTACCTGAATCGGGAGGCCCTCACAACAGTCACTCGAGCCCTTGTGATCTCTAGGCTGGAATACTGCAATGTGCTCTACATGGGGCTGCCCTTGAAGAGCATCCGGCGACTTCAGCTAGTCCAGAATGCGGCCGCGCGAGTGATCGTGGGCGCACCACGGTTCGCCCACATAACACCGATCCTCCGTGAGCTGCGCTGGCTACCTGTTGATCTTCGGGTGCGCTTCAAGGTGCTACTTACCATTCATAAAGCCCTCCATGGTAGTGGATCTGACTATTTGAGAGACCGCCTTCTGCAAATTACCTCCCTGCGTCCCATCAGATCGCATAGAGTAGGCCTCCTCCGAATTCCATCCGCCAGTCAGTGCCGACTGGCGACTACGCGGAGGAGAGCCTTCTCAGTTGCAGCTCCGACGCTTTGGAACGATCTCCCCGTGGAGATTCGCACCCTCACCACCGTCCAGACCTTCCGCACAGCCCTCAAGATCTGGCTATCCCGTCAGGCCTGGGGATAAGACCCTAACCTCGCCCCACCCGAATGCTGAATGAATGTTGTGTTTTACTGGTTTATTTTTTTATTCACATTTTTCTTTTTTTCTTGTGTTCTGTCTTGCACTCCCTCCCTATTAATTGTAAGCCGCCCTGAGTCCCCTCAGGGAAAAGGGCGGCCTATAAATGTCAATAAACTATGAAACTAAATGTCAATAAACTATGAAACAATCTTCGGCCCTAGTATGAATTTCTTTTTCAAATTATTTGTTAAGCGTA
The DNA here is from genome assembly GCF_009769535.1 of Thamnophis elegans. Taxonomy (NCBI): domain Eukaryota; kingdom Metazoa; phylum Chordata; class Lepidosauria; order Squamata; family Natricidae; genus Thamnophis; species Thamnophis elegans. The sequence goes on along the minus strand of NC_045549.1, from coordinate 39,545,229 downwards.
ATATGCAGAACAGGAAAAATTACATGCACAACCTAATTCTATGCACATTGTCTTAAAAGTATATCTCAAGTAATGTCTTGCATATTTATTAATTTAATTGTGCATAGCATGTAAAATCTTTCCTTTATTTTAGCTTTCTTTTTCCATATTTACTGTAGGACAAAATCCAATAGATATGATCTAAACATGAGTAGTGTTTCTGGGCATTTCTTCCTGACTGCAATTACATAGAAGTGTAATATGCTTAGCATCTGCATACAATAATCCCTGAGTGCAGAACAGCTTGATCACCAGCAATGAAAATATATCTTCATAACAAAAATAACTAAACCTCCTTGGGAAAGTAGTGAATATTCTTCATGTGACATTCCAGAATAAATACAATTCCTATAGTGTTGCAGTGAGATCAGTGTTTATCTCATATTGAGTTCTCAATCTGTTTTTCCTGGATTTTTCTATAAAGTTAAAAGTTTTATTACTAAGGACATTAAAGTCACTTAAGCTGGACATTCCTTCTCCTACACGCACAAGAATACTGTGAAATAGTTACAACAAGGAGAATTTGATATAGTCTATATTGGAAGCCTTTCCATTTCTGAAATACCAAGTACCCTGTGGATATTTTTGTCAGATGCAATGGCTTTTCAGCAGACCTGCACAAGAAGATGGTATAGGCCAGTGATGGCAAACTTTTTTTGCCTCGGGTGCCAAAAGCACGCACACACACTATCACATGCACTCACATGCCCACCCCCATAATTTAATGCCCCCCCACACCATGACCCCTGCACATGCATGAGTGACCCACCCCCACCCCGCTGCCCCACACATGCACATATTGCTTTCTTGGAACCTGAGGAGGGCAAAAAACGGAGGCCCTCTGGAGGCTGGAAACGGCGCATTTTCCGACTTCCAGTGGGCCCAGTAGGTCCATTTTTCACCCTCCCCAGGTTCCAGAGGTTTCTAGGAGCCTGAAGAGGGCAAACAAACGGCCCTCTGGGTTGCCCGTTGGGCTGTTTTTCTCCCTCTAGAGATTTCAGCAGGCTTCCCTGTAGCCTCCGGATGGCAAAAACCAGCCCAATGCCCAAACCGGAAATCAATTCCCAAACTTCCAGTTTGCACATTGGGTGGTTTTTTGGCCTCTAGGGGTTCAGGAGGCTTCCCTAAAGCCTCCGGAGGCCAAAAAAATGCCTAATGTGCAAACTGGAAGTCCGTTTCTGAACTACCGGTATGCACATTGGCAGTTTTTCGCCCTCCAGAGGCTCTAGGGAAGTCTCCGGAGGACGAAAAATGGGCAAAAATCAAGGCTGAAAATCATCTGGCCAGCACGCACATGCCATAGGGTCGCCATCACAGGTATAGGCCATAAGCCTTCTTTAATGTATGTTAGGGAGGGAGGGAGGGAGGGAGGGAGGGAGGGAGGGAGGGAGGGAGGGAGGAAGGAAGGAAGGAAGGAAGGAAGGAAGGAAGGAAGGAAGGAAGGAAGGAAGGAAGGAAGGGACTGTTCAGATAATGAAATCTATACCCAGCTGTTTATCTGCATTGTACCGTATGTGTTATTAGGAAATATAAGACAATGTAGAAATAATACTGTCAAACATGATTCAACATCACTATATTGCTAGGTATAATTTACAACCATCATCAACTTAAGAGAATGATGGTGTGGTATACAAGACAACGGGTTTTAATCAAATGAAAAGATTCATAGCTGCATGGTATAGCGATATATACTGATATATAGTCTTATTGCACTACCAGGTTGTTCCATTGCATATGCAGGCCAACAACTAATTTATATACAGTTGTACTTATATCATAAAATCCATCATAAATAAAAACAGGTTATATAGTACAGTATGGAGTATTACAATGAGAGCAGATGCAAGAAAGCAAGAAAAAGCAGAAATTGGGGAAAAGGGAGGAAGCCTATTAAAGCCAGGAGGCAATTTATTGGTAGCCAGTAGAATGTGTACTATAGAAAGCAAACAGTTCTTTATTGTTGAGCCAAAATGTGTGAATTCAAGGTTTTTCAAAAACATAGATACTTTAACATCCCGTTGACCTCTTTTTCTGACATGTTCTTTTATGTTCTCCTCTTGTTAAAAGAAACTTTTCTTTTCCTTGATTTGTGTGCGAATATATTCTGGGTGTTAGATCTTTATTAACAACAGTCACATTCTAGTGTTATTTTTTGTGTTGTTTTCTTGAATTTTATGATTCTTACTTTATAGGTCTGGAATCAAACATCTGTGCAGAAGTCATCACCTAAAACCACTTGTGGTTCCTGCAAAGAGATATGGCCACATCCAAGAGGCCTAAATGGTACTTGAGCTCAAATATATTTATACCAAGTGAACTTCATACTGCCTTCATTCTTGTGTACACTGCTCTCATAGCACAACCATGAACAGTGTAGAAAAGTGTAACACAAATGTTGAAAGGGAATTACATAATTGTAAAGATTAATTTTAATTTTAGCTTTTTTTAGTTCATGCTAGTTTATGTTTTATGCAACATTCTTGCAATGTTCGTTTAAGTAATAATAGTTACTTGCAGTTTTGCCATGGAATTGTGGGTGGAAATACCAAAGCAATATATTAAGTAAATGCTGCTGGTGGAATTTTTAAATATATTTTAATTTTTAATATGTTGTTTACTATTAACCTTTATGAAGTATATGAGATCACCTTAAATGAAAAAAAAAACCTGTTGTTTTACTTTATATCTTCTCCAGAACAAAATTAAATAAGTAACATGACGTATTTTATGCATTTCTTGTACTTTTGCTTATCATTAAATATGAAATGAAGGGGCTCGGTGGCTCAGTGGCTCAGACTGCTGAGCTTGTCGATCAGAAAGGTTGGCAGTTCGGCGGTTCAAATCCCTAACACCGCGTAACGGAGAGAGCTCCTGCTACTTGTCCCAGCTTCTGCCAACCTAGCAGTTCGAAAGCATGTAAAAAATGCAAGTAGAAAAATAAAGACCACCTTTGGTGGGAAGGTAACAGCGTTTTGTGCACTTTTGGTGTTCAGTCATGCCGGCCACATGACCAGAGAGACATCTTCGGCGAGCACTGGCTCTCAAGCTTTGAAACAGAGATGAACACACACCCCTAGAGCCGGAACAACTAGCACATATGTGTGAAGGGAACCTTTACCTTTACCTTTAAATATGAAATGTTATTCCACACTGTGAAAACTAGATCTTTTTTCTACACTGTTTCTAAGCAATATAGCTATCATATCTGGGCTACACCATCCTGATGATTACTACATGATAGCACAATGATATAGAAAATATAATTTTGTTTAAAAAAATTGTAGCCTGGATATGGAAGCACAAAGTAGCCAATATAAATTCACTATTTACTCAATGATTTTTTTTTCATCCCACATTAGAACAGTGTGTGTGTTTGTGTGTGTGTGTTTTAAAAAAAGAAAGTTCATTCAAATATTTTGATTTATTGACTCCTAGGTATCTTTTTTTCTTAGAAGGTAAGAGAAAGTCCATTAGATTAAATAAAGACATTTATATGTTACAGGAAGTATCAGCAATAAGCAATAAAATGATATGATTTCTTACTATCTACAGACACTAATTCAAAACTTTTTTCAAATTGGAAGTTATAGGACTTTAGACATAATGACAATATTTTCAACTGCAATTAGCATTAACAGATATTCTGCTTCATTTGTACTAATACTTTTAATTTCCTAATTTGAACATAAGGCAATTGCCAGATAGTCATATATGTATAGCATTGATAACTAGGGTCATGCTTTGTTCTTTGTTCTTGTTATTTTACTTTATCTACTGCTTTATGCTAAGTGCATTAAATAGGGCATAGATATATATATTATAGAATACAGAACCAAATCAATATATATTTGAATTTTTAAAAAAAAATTCTATTGTCAAATAAATCTCTCCCCCCCCCCCCCCCGTCTCTCTCATGTTTCAAAGTGTTTGTTAATGGAATTGCTTGTGAAGTGCGAGGCACATCGACCTATAACCAATTTATCAACCCTGAAGAATTCAAATCAACCACACAACCAACTCACCCTCAACCAACCCACACAACCCCAACCACCCTCTACTTCCCAATGACCCTCACCTGATGTGGCCTCGCCATAACCAGACCTATTGACCACACAAAGCCCTTAGAAGCAGAAGAACACCAATACTGACATTCCCTAAATTCTGCCTAAAATGTTACTTAGCCTGGTAATGAAACATTTGGAAACCAACTCACAAACTCGGAGAATGAACCTCTACCCTCATCCTACACCCAAGCTACAGATATTTGACACTATCACAAATTCTAAGTTTAACAGGGAGTTCCAGGTCCCAGTCTAGCTATGGAAACTTGCTGGGTGTCTTTCAATCTAACCTACTTCACAAGATTATTGCCAAGGAACAAAATGGAAGAGAGATGTGAGTACCACCTATAGTTCTTCAATGTAAGATGAAATATTAATCTAATAAATTGTGTAAGTGAAAATGAATAGAATAGAATAAATCCTTTATTCGCTAAGTGTGATTGGACACACAAGGAATTTGTCTACTTAATCAATAGAGATCATACACATATAAAATGAGATTAGCGAAGATTCCTATCAAGTTTATATCTACTACTGTGTATACAATAATATATGAAACTTTATAAAACATACTGATGTATCATGCTAAAATCAGTTGTTTCAGTATTTGTATATAGCATTAAATAATGCCATGTGAAAGAAATGACAGAGGTGATTTCTGTAGGTTCGGATTCATTTATGGAGTATCCCGAGGATGGTCCGGATACTTAGTTACACTACATTGCCTCTTTTTGGGGGATCACCAGGATGATTTCCCCTTAATCCCTAAGGACCTAGGTACTAAGTTAACAAGGTTTGGGAAGTCTTTAAGACCCAGGAGAATAATACAAGAAGGACAGGGCTGTTTTTTAGAGGCAGTATTTCTGAATATTGGCAATTTTAAAACGGGTCGACTTCAATTCCAAAATTCCCCAGCCAGCCTCGCTAGCTGGGGTATTCTGGGAGTTGAAGTCCACGCGTCTTAAAGTTGCCAAGGTTCAGAAAAACTGAGCTAGAGCAACGGACATTCTTTTATCCGCAGAAGAGTTTCTGTGTGAGCGCCGAAGCTTAAGCTTTTTTCGTGCTTACAGACAGTCTGACATCCTCAAGAAAAAGAGTTAAATCGAGCCTTTTTAAAGGAGGCGGAGCTCACCAGAGGCTCCGTACACCGAAGCATAGTTTTTCTCTAACTCTCCCGGCAGCCGGCAGGAGCTGTTAAGCGTTATAGCTTTCGATTTCCACACTCCTCCTTCCCTTAACTGTTATTTTTGCCTAGGGGAATGATCTGCAAGATCCTACGTGAAACTTGATGAATACTGCGGACACCGTTTTGGAGACAGGTAACTTCTTCAGCGCCATGTTCCGCGCTACGAAGCAGAGAATCCCCAGGCCGGTAACTCGAAATTTAGAAGACCTGGACTCGGTGCAGAGCATCCTGCTGCACAGGTAAAGATGAAAGTTTATGAAAGGAGGAGATTCTGAATGAAAACAGATGTGCTCCAGATTTCTTCTCTGCTAATCTGCATCATTTAGTCTCAGATGTATGGGATAACACACCCTAAGTAAACGATGGGAATTTTCAATACCACACTGGAGAAAGTTGATGTATATGCAGATTTTGTCTTTCCAGTTTGCAATTGAGTTGGTTTATATTACAGATTATATTTCACTAATTCCAGGAATTTTTTAAAAATTCCACACAAAATTGATGTAACAAATCTTAAACTGTCAACTAACCTTCCCACATAAAAGGTTTCTTCCATAAAAGTGTTTATCTTTCTGATGGTGAAAAAAGTAGTGCTTTATTATCTAAGTATCACATAATATTGTTTAGTGGACAGGTTTTGGGATTTTAATTTTTATCCTGATACAGCACATAGTAAGATAGACTTGTACATATTCCTTCGTGCATGTAACACTATTTATACCTGTGAACACTTTGGAAACGTTTCTAATTTACACTGTTAATATTAATTAGAGATTGATTGATCAATTGATTTACAAGGCTAATATGCTGCTCTAATCAAGACCATGTTTGAGCTGCTAGTTACATAAATTAAGATAAAAAGTATGGTTTTAGTATAATAAATAATGCAAAACAAAATTCAGTACCAAAGGTAGAAAAACACCCCATTCATCAATTTTCAAATTGCAGAAGGCAAGTCCAAGCTCTTTTTGTGTGAGGGGATGGTTACTTTCAATGTTTCTGGGGATAGATAATAAAGAATAATCGAAGATTAAATATGATTTAATGTATGGAATCTTTTTTTTTAATCCAAAGGGACGTGTGCAATGAACATAGAATGGAGGTCAGAAAGGCATTTAAAGTTCAAGACTGATCCAAAGATAAACCACCACGACCATATCCCAAAAGCAGAGAAGTTAATTAATTGAAACACTGATTTAAACCAGTAAAATGTAATCTTCCATCTCACTTGATCCAGTGGAAATCCCTTATCCAAGAAATTGATTCCTTGGACTACTTCTGAGTTAATATGCATATTATTGCACAGCAATTCTTAGCATGGGGGCAGGGAGAGTATCAGGCTAAATAGTTACAAACCAATGTGCAAATTTTTGAGATTCCAAGAATGCAATATAACTCAGGCCAGGTGATTAAAAATCTGGGCAAAATGCAAAGCGAATTAGGGAGGAAAAAGGCTGTTACGTGTTTAAGCCCTATTTTAGGAGTTTCAGGGTTTTTTTGGAAACGGGCGGAGCGTATCCTTGTCAGGTCTCTTAGCGCTTCTCTGGTCGCCATGGTTTCCCCAGCCTTTGCCAATCAAGACAGGGCAGAGGGTGACGTCCTCCTTTTTTCGGATTCCAGCTACATGGCGGCAGAGAGTTTGTAGGGATCTCGGAGGAAACTCCTCCCCCCCCCCCCTTGTTATGGAGAAAACGACGCTGCCTCGCCGGCCTTTTGAGATTCCCCGAGAGCCGTCGGCTGAGGATTATGACGAGTCTAAGGGCGGTGAGTCGACTCAGAGTGGCGATTCCTGCGTTCCGTCTTTGTCCAGCAGTTCCGAGTAAGGAGAAAGAGCTTCTTCCCCGCTTTTACGACCGATTAAGGCCTGAAGTCTGCGCATGTGCTGAATCCCGAAGGGCAGGGGGTTGGTTTAGGAATTAATTATTTGAAATGACCACCTTCTTTGTTGCTTTTAGAAACGCAGAAAGTGTGGAATTGCAATTTCCCCAACGGAATGCTTTTCATTTGCCTCCATCTAGGAACTTTACTGATTTATCCCTTAGGCCCTTTTCTTCCCGACGAATAGCGTGGCATGTCAGCATGGGAGATAATATCTAGGGAAATTCTCAGTCATCCAGGTCATGGTTGTTCGAAAGGTGCTTTTTCAAGAAGCAGCTGGACTTTCTCATTTTTCTTAGAAGACGTTTGGCTTCTAATTCAAGAAGCTTCTCCAGCTCTGACTGGATGGTGGGGAATGGAAATATTGGAAATAGGATAATGCAGTTCTTTTCTGTATCTGTTTGGAAAGCCTTCATTCTCTCTAGCCTACTGAATCTGAAAGAGTGAGTGGAATTTGCCCCATCTATATTTGTTCTGAATGAATGGGGAAGTATCCTGGCTTGTTAGCTGGGAAATATTCACTTTTAATCCCAAACCAATAATTAAATACTAAATAAAAATTCTAAATGCTTTCTCCTTCCTTCTCAGATCACCTATTTTGCTCTCCTTTTTTCAATTGTCCATCTTGAAACTTTGCTGATAGAGGGCAAGGAATACATATTTAGTTATTAAATTTATATGCTGCCCGTCTCACTGTCAAGCATGGCAGCAAAAGTGGAAACATTTCATCCAAAGAGAAGTATGTAGCGATAACCCCTATATCTTCAGATATTAGTCTAGTCCAGTTTCTAAGCAAACACAAGCTCACACATCGCACAATTTGATCTGATGTGGTAAAAGAGTGCTACATTTCTTTCATTGTTTAGCAATCTGCAAAGATTTAACAATGTTTCCCATATATTATATGAAATATATAAGATTGAATTCACTATTGGATTATAGGGAATGCTGTCTTCAGTCTGTTAATAACCTAATAGTAACTTTGGAAGAGGTAGCTCTTTCTCTGAAAAAGCAGGTGTATACTTAGCTTCGTCCTAGACCAGTGATGGTGAACCTTTTTGCCTCAGGTGCCAAAAGCATGTGCGTGCGCCATCATGCACGCTCGCATGCCCACCTCCATAATATCCCCCCTCCCCCCGCCCTGGGCCCCTACACATGCACAGGGTAAGCGGGAGGGTGTGTGTGTCACACATCTCCAGAGGGTGAAAAATGGCCAAAAATCAAGGCCGAAAAGCAGCTGTCACAGGAACGCCTCACGGGCCCTCAGAAATAGCTCTACGTGCCACCTGTGGCACATGTGCCATAGGTTCGCCATCGCGGTCCTAAACTTTTGGCTAGTACTTAAACAACAGACAGTGGTTCCTGCAGTGGTATTTGTCCAGATTTGGCTGGCATGTCAGTTCCATCATTTCCTGGAGAGGGAAACCCTGGCACTGTGACACATTCCATAAAATTTACTGTAATGATGCTGCCCTTGAAATCTATTTGGAAGCTGCATTTAGTCCAAAATTTGGAATCCCTTCTGTTGGTGGATGACAGATTTCAATACAATTAAAAGTGCTGGTAATTACCTTAAAAGCCTGATGGTTTGGGACTGAATATAAATGGGATCATCTTCACCCATACAATAATATCTAATGGAGAAGGCATCCTTTTAAGTGTTGTTTAACTGAACTGAAGTAGTGTTTCCATTAGAACACAAAAGCAAGTCTTTTATGTTACTGCTTCCTCCTTTGAACAGTATTTCATTCAAGTTTAGATCAGAACCAGCCTGTTGGCATTTAGACAAACTGCTAAGGCCTGATTATATTGGGAACTGTTTGCAGATAGGTAATAATGTTAAATTCCTAATTTGCAAAAGAATATTGTTATGGTGAATTTCACTTAAATGAATGACATAGGTTATTATAATGCCCAGTGTACCAGAATAGATTAGAGATTAGAAACCAGTAAAGGAGTTTTGTAGTGCAGGGTTGAAATGAGGGGTCCTTGGTGCTCTGTAAGCTTGGTTGTTTTCTTGCAGAACTTAATTACCCAAACTAGGTAACATTATCAGTTCTAGTCAGTGATGTTACCGAGTTTGGGTAATGAAACGTCTGCAAAAAAACCACAACTAAGTTCAGAGATCACCAAGGATTCCTCAGATTAGAAGCCACCAACCTCCACATATACACTTTTTATATTTTAAAAATTATGATCAATATTCACAACCATTGTTATCATGACTAATTTAGCTCTGTATGTTGTGCCAAAAGTGTTGGTTTCAGCATCCAAGGCTTTTGAAGCATCCAAATAGTAAATCTTTTGAGTGATAGTTTCTTGGTCCTCTTCTGCACTTCATAACAATTTTATGTTAATTATAAATTAAATATACTCTTCTTCATCTTGTCCATAGTGACATTGAACCTGAGTGGTTGGACAGTATACAGAAAAATGGAGAATTATTCTACCTAGAATTAACAGAAGATGAAGAGGAAACCATCCCTCGTGACAGTTCTCTTGCTAGATCTATGATGAACCATGTGAGATTTCGTGAAAATGAAGCTGAATTTTTTCATGAGAAAGCTGTAAAAGACAGAAAGTGTGAACATAGATTGCAACAGTTTTCTAATTTATTAAAGAATAAAGGTCTTCTGAGGCATTTTGAAAAGAAGAAAGCAAGTAGTAAAGTCACTGTCCATAATTATGGCCCAGCATCCATATTGAAATACAATTCTTGCCATAAGATGGGAGATGTCGCCCAACAGCTGTACAAAGACATTTACATTTATGTAAATCCACATAAAGGCTCAAATGCTGCAACAGAGGACCAACATGAGCTTCTGGAATCCTTAATAGGAATTGTCCACCAACCACCATGGACAACAGCTGAAAAATATAATCATGGTACTGAATATAGAAGTACTAATGAAGAAAAAATTACAGTACATGGTTTCATCCCAGGAAGCTCAGCAATAAAATCTGAACAGATCTTAATTGGTAAGTTCAATATTTTACACACTTCTGACAAAACCAGAATTGTGGAAGATGGAGGGACTTATTTCAATTTTTGTATTGGTCTTTTGATTAAGGAATAGGTCATGGTTTGAGAGATATTAGTCTTATTTGAGCAATAAACATTTAACATGTTATACCTCAGGGGTATCAAACTTGCATTGTCATGGCATTGTCATATAACGTATTAACATATGACGTAAAAAAATTTGAATCCCACCACTGGACCTAAAGCAACATATTTGGAATTGATAGTTGTTCATATCCTGTTACAGGAACAAATACATTGCTGGTAAGGGAAGCAAAGAGAACAGATAATTTCATATATAAGTGTCTCAAATGAAATAAATATTAATCCTCAATAAATGCATATAAATCAGCCATTCTTAAGAAACAACCAATCCATTGTTTGGAATTCTATTTTGTTTGCTTCTTTAATGTTGCTTTTCCTTCTGCTTTCAGGAGATGTCCTTGTTGCTGTAAATGATGTTGATGTAAACGCTAAAAATATAGAAAGAATTTTGTCTTGTATTCCTGGTCCTATGCAGGTATACTTCAGTTGACTTTATTTAGACAAGCATCAAACATTAAGTTTTTTTATACTAGTTTTCTATATGAATCATACATAAAACACAACTTTCGTTGTAATCCTTGATGAAAGTAAGTTGCTGTCAGGGCACCGATTTGCAAAAGAGAGCACATATTTTAGTCATTGACTAGGATGAGTGTCTCGGGCTCTTATTTGGTCATATTCCTTCAACTAAAAAGGATAAAATGGATGATCTTGAAAATAAAATGTATATTTCATATTTATTTTTTTAAAGGTATGTATGTTTAGAATAATGATTGTATTCTGCTCTAGCCAGTCCTGTCTACCTACCTGCAATACAAATATTAAAAATCAATAAGACAAGAATAGGGTCAAGGAGAAGCATTAAAATTTTTAGCACTAAGCAGAAAGATTGGACAGGCATATTGTTGCCTGAGCAGTTAAGATATGATCTTTGCCATTTCCCTTATTCACTCTCTAAACAGAAGAGATGCCTTTTGGCATAGTTTCATAATCAGATGCAATTATGCTGTAAACATCATTTACAGCAACTACAGTTTGGGCGGAACTCTTCTATATCTTGAAAATGGTACCGTTTTCTCTGAATTGGTGATGTAGAGCCTTAAAAACCTTAAGTAATCATAACAATATAGGGACAAATGTGAAAAATGCACAGAAATAGGAATTGGTGGCGCATAGACACTGATGGTCAACTTCCTTCAACTTTTTGAAGAAAATCAAATCATAATGTTAATGAACCAATAATAATTACATTAAATGATATTTATCAGAGTGAGACAAAAAGTATGAAGCAAAAAAGACATTCTAGAGCAATTGATAATACTGAACATCACTTGCTGATTCCAATATGACAAATGCATTTAAATTACTTAAAACTAGTTGCTCCATTTTAAAAAATCTGAAAGCAGATTACACTTCAATCATACAGTGTGTTTACTTCAAGTCTTTGCTATCGCAGGTTTTACTTTTGCAGTTGTCAATAATGAACAATTTGGATTCATTACTTCATTATATTTATGAATACCATGGCTTACTGATCCTACTGTTGTCCATGTTTAAAACTACTACCTGTCTAGAAAACATTTCTAAAGATCCAAATTATACCCAATGAAACTATTATGAATTCTTTTAACAGGTAAAATTTACATTTGAAATAGCAGCAATTGAACCAACAGGAACATCTCAGTCAAGGAGTAACAGACAGAATCCTCTGAAAACAACTTGGTGAATCTGCTGTGGAAAGACCATAATAATGATTCGCAGTTCTCTCTGCAAAGTATACCACATATTGTAATGTATCTCTCACTTAACTTGGAATCTGATTCATCTGATGAGGTAGGAATACATTTCTAAAATAGTGCATGTATCTTGTCTTTCAAAAGAAAAGTGACCAATAATAAGACAAACACAAATGCAACAAAAAAGCAATGAAAATAAAAATTCTTTCCAATAAACTGTGGAGACTAGGAAGAGAGCAAGAATAATCTATAATTACAAGCAAAAGAGTGGCAAAACATGGGGGTGTTAAAAATAGGATCAGCCTAAAGTCCCTATGTAGTCAGGATAAACTTATAAATAGCTTGAGGACCTATACTTTAAAAGAGAAAAATTGTAAAGTGCGTTTTAAATTGGCTTGGGAGGAATGCTGCTATAACTTGAAATGCCAATATTATAATCTCAGTTTTCTGAATTTTGATGCAACAGACTTTACACATAACAGAACAAAGTGTATAATAATATCATTTCACAAAAGAGAGTGACATCATAAGTATTGATTTACATAATTTGTGTACTGTCTCTTATGGAGATTGTGGGATAGCAGAAACCTATTGGGTGCCTAAGTGGAATTTCTATTAGAACTTGGATTCAGTAATAATGTACATTCTCTCACAAAAACAGTAATATTTTTAGCATGGCCTGCAATTAAAAACTTTTAATTACAAATGACTTTATTATAAAATTTTTTAAAAGGGTTCAAATATTTAATAATATGTAGTTATAAAATCAGCAGTAATGAAATGTACTAGCAAATTGTGTACACAAATTTCCCAAGGAATCCATCCTTTATTCTTGAATGTGAGGTTTTACATACTTTCTCTGGTGAGGATTTTTAGATGAAATCAGAAAGATCCATTTTAATTATGTATATGGATTTTCCCATAATTTTCTTAACTGATACACAAGCTGGCATTTCTTTACAGCAAGGAGATTATTTACCATATCCCATATCAGAAGCATCTCAAAAAATAAAAAGTGTAAGAGGAATATTTCTCACTCTGTGTGACATACTGGAAAATATGACTGGGACACAAATATTAGGCAAGTATTGCTCTTAATTATCATTTATGCACCATCACCAGATTTCTTATCTTTTTCTTTAGAATTTAAATAATTTTATACCTTTGGTTTAAATTTGCTCTCCCTGATCTCTCATAAACCATGATTATTGAAAACTATTACCTGTTTTCATGAGAAATAGGAAAAGAATATACTATATACCCAAAAATAGACATATCACAATTTTTTAAAAAGTCCACCAAATCAAATTGAATGCTATTGAATATTATTCATGAGCTGCCAAGTTATTGTTATTTATATTGTTGGTTTTTGTATTTTAACAATTAGTATAAATTATTTAGGATCATAAGAACTGATTTAAGTATTGTAAGCTAAGTAAGTATTGTAAAATAAATAATAAATTGAACGTGGTCATGTGCTTCTTGAATTCTAAATGTTACCCTGGCTATCCAAAGTTGTCCAACACTGGATAATATGACAAATCATATAGTAGTACTGTCTTGGCATCTGTTATATTATTTGCATAGTCCAAGCTGCATATTAAGATAATATACATATAGGAGAATAATAAAAAGAAACTGATGGGAAGAATTTTAGCAATTAACTATTGCTTGAAAGTTAAAATAGGAAAGAGTTTTTATGCATGGTGCTAACTGACACATTTGTACAATGTTATAATTGCATAACCATATTTTCTTTATTGTTTTGTTGACTTTTTATAGTTCATCTATGTTTTTATGTGGGAAATTGATCTATGTAGCTTATTGGAAGAAGGCTGATAAGCTGCTCATAATTGGCCTTCCAGCTGAAAGGTACATTTCTGTATTTTTCCCTTTTTAATATTTTTGTCCCTAAAATTATTCATAAATATTTACTAAAATCAAAAGATCATCCTACTAAGATGGTTGTTAAATTCTAGTCTCTTATGGCATATAACAAAATTAAAACAATATTTTAAGTATAGAACCCCCAAAATTAGTTTGTGCCCTTTTCATTTGCTTTTAATGACACAGGATTGTATGCTATTCCTTGCACACATTTTCCTTCTCCCTTATATGCATTTGTTCCATTAGAAAAAATATCTAAAAGATTATTCTGGTTTTCTAGTGTACCTCTCTCTCAGCTAAGGAACATGATTGCAGATATTGTGAGAATATTGACCTTTGTATACAATTCCTTGGATAGGTAAGCATTCCAGTTCTGGACCATTGTAACTAAGCCTATGCATTTTCACTTCGGTTGCACTTACATTGTTTAAAATGTACTTGTAGGATTATATTTTGATGGACAGATCCAGTTACCAAATTTTGAATTATGCTTGAAAATTCTGTCAGTCTCACATGTGATTTGCTCTGCAAAATGGGAGTGAAAAATAAAATTCAAATTATTTAAATTCCCAGGAGATAAAGTGTAGCTTTGTTTGGTAGATATACTTTTTATGTTTTAAATAGCAATATAAAGATGAATCTCTGAATATATTTTGAAATATATGAAATAAATATTTAATTTTGTTTTCTCAGTTAATAAAGCAAGTTGTTCACAGTCATTTGTTTGTTCAAATAGTTTTTTCTCTTACATTCTTTAAAGATCAGTTTCCTATTGGAATCTCAAACTGTTTCTGAAGCTCCATTTAGAATTTGAAAGTTTTGCTCTTGCATATTTTGACCTGGGTATAGAATATTTTTCTAACCTCAACATAGTCTAGGAAAGGGGTATCAAACTCGCAGGCAACAAGCTGGATGCGTCAAGTGCTGGCCAAACCCATCCCCACCCCAGAGGTGGGTTCCTACCAGTTCACACCTATTCGGTAGAACCGGTTCGTCAAATCTACTGAACTGGTTAAAAGAGGTTCCACCAATGGACCCGGAAAGCAGGCCACACCTACAGAAGAGGTTCCAAAAAATTTTGAAATCCACCACTGCCCCACCCCCATTTTAGCAAATAAGAAAAAATCCACGATACATTCACATGACAATGCGAATTTGACACCCCTGGTATAGGATATGCCACTGATGTGTTGAATTTTTATCCTTTATACCAGGGGTGTCAATTCATGGCCCAAGGCCACGGGGTGCTTAGATCTGGCCCCCAAGAAACAGCAAAGGACCAGCCTGTGGTGCCTCTGCCAGCAAAAACAAAGTTCGGGAGGGCCATGTGTAGGTTGCAGGAGTCCATCACAGCCGAAAATGGAGCTTGGGAGCCCGTTTTCACTGGCAGAGTGCTCAAGCCACCACGGTAGATGCCCCCGACACAAGTAACATTGAGGTGGCCCTGGCCATGCCCACCCTGGCCCCGGAGGTCAAACACAGCCCTGATGCAGCCCTCAATGAAATCAAGTTTGACACTACTGGTTTATACCATAGCCACTAAACAAGTCTAAACAATGTAAAAGTGGAAGCATCTTGAAAATCATGTATATTCTTTCATATTACGTTTACATATTGCATATTACATTACATGTAAGTAATATTGTCTAATAAAAGAACATGGGTATATTTAGCTTATGAAGATTGTACTTTTACCAGAATAACAGTAATCAGAGCATTCCACATATGAGAATAATTAAATTTAAAATAACTTGTATTGATTTTAAAAATGATTACAACTGAATTTTCCTTCCTTTCTTTTTCCTCTTCTCCTTTCTAGTACCTCTCCCTTTTTTTGTCTTTTTGTTTTGTTTTGATTTCTTAAGTCTCTCCTATATTATTATAAAATAGCTTATGCTAGCTAGACGATTATAGCGAACCAGCATATGTCTTATTTTTCCAACTTTTTGTTTGCTTGTTCAGTGCTTTTTGTCAGGCAAAAATACTTCTCGATTGGAGTTATTTCTTCAGCCTGTTTTTCCAGCAAATTCTTCAGCATGCCAACTCCATGCCAACCCTGACTATGATAACCAGCTCATTACTTTTATACAACTTTCCAGGAGTACGATGGCTGGTGCTACCCCAAAATATTAAAGTAAGTTAGATTACAGATTTTAAAAATCAGACATTAGTCTAATTGAAGTTACGCATAGACATTTTCATGTATGTGCCAATGTTCCCTCTAATTTTTTTCAGTGTGAGCAGAACAAGTATAGTGTTTGAGCGGCACATTTTCATGCCTGAGCACCTGAATTTTTTTTCACAGATGTTACCTAAGACAACGATGAAATCAGTATATTTGAAACTCAAAGTTATGTTTATTCAAGGTACCCTCTTAATTAAAAGTGTTATATAATATCAGTATCACTTAACGATGAAATCATATTATGTGAAACTCAAAGTTATGTTATTCAAGGTACCCGCTTAATTAAAAGTGTTATATAATATCAGTATCACTTAGCAACCAAAAATATTGGCTCAGGAACTCTGGCATTGAAGTGCGCAAGTCTTAAAGCTGTCAGTTACAAGATCCTTGCAACCTCTAACCCTTTAGAAAAAAAAAAAACCAGAGGTGTTCAAACTTGACAGCTTTAAAGACTTGTGGTGTCTATTGTCTTTTGCTCCACTTTTTCATTCTCTATTTTAGTTGTTGCTCTAAGCTTAAAGTAGAACCCAAAGAAGAAGCAATTGTGATTTCACATTGATGCAGTTTCCCATGTTAGTTGGGTAACCTCAAGCCTCATTCCTTCCAATTCTCTGCTATGACTTTGCTCTTTGTGGGATAGCTCTTCCTTCAGCTGGGCAAAATTTGCAAGTCAACCTTTTTTTTTGTAATAAATCATGGAGCATATTAATACCAATCTCTCTATAACATAATTCCTCCTGTTACCTTCCTAATGAATCCCATACTGTAGCAGTGTTTCAGAAATCCATTGCCTTATGTTACAGTTAAAACAGTCCTGTCTGAAGTTGGAGTATTAATCAGGAATCCTTGATTCAACCAAATAACATCTAATTGATGGTTTTCTGTATTTCTTTGAAACCAGCCAAAAACAATGTACAAATATGATCAAGTAAGGCTGCTTTTAGAAAATAGTTTGAATTGCTAAAGATCTGCAGGTTAGGGTACAAATTCCACAAAAACAAGAACAACCTCCTAAAACCATTCATAATAAACACCACATCTCTTATAAGTTGGAATGATGGTCTAATCATCAAGTAGAAACCTGTCAACCCTAAAAGTCCCAATATAGATCAAACAAAGGATGACATCTTAAATAATACTCTCAACTCCTCCAGATTTTATACATTATTCCTAGAGGACCATCATCCATCTTGGATGGGGATAAATATTTGATATGGGCTGTAAGAGAATGTAAGACACTATGCTTTAGATTGCCACATGGCAACTTTAAATGGACAACTTCAGTTCAATTTACATGAAACAGTCCTTTAGCAAGCCACTCTGCTGGAACATGAACAGCTTAAGCACTACTGGCATTTCATTGTATAGAGTTATGTTCAATTTTTCCTTTCAATCACGGCTGGATGACTTTCTCTGTAATTCCTTGCACTCAACTACTCTTCTGGCATTTTGGAAATTATAATAATAATGATACGAGACATAAGGGAAGCTCTTGTCATTTTTTAGGAATATTCTGCAATAAGACCTTAGACAGCCCAAAATATAAACAGATATTAGTCTGTACTTCTGTAGCTATCTAACTTTACTTACATAACCTGAAATGATACTGGGCTTTTTTCCATAAATAATTACTTTTAAAATGGAAAGGTCTCTTTCAGGCATGAAGATTACAATAATGGAAGCAATGAGTATTGCTCATTGCAATAACTAGAATAACTGCTAGCCAGCTCCTCCTCCTCCAACAGCACCACCACATTTGCTGCCCAGCGCTGCGGCTGAGGTGAAGCTGCCAAAGCTCCCGCTGGCGCCCCTGCCCGTGGCAGCAGCAGCGGCTCCCCCTCTGCTCGGAGCACCTGAGCTGGGCACTGCGTTACCCCTGCCTCCGCCGCCGTGCTTTTGAGGAGCCATCGGGCCTTTTTTTCCTGCTCCCGCCCCTCCGCCGCCTTCCTACTGGCTCCCATAGCCTCAAGGCTCCTCAAAGCCGCAGCGCCGGGCAACAAATCCGGCGGTGCTGTTAGAGGAGAAGGCGGCAGCAGCAGTTAGTCCGGTGGTGGCGGGGGCTTTGGGGCTTCACAATTACCGCCAGTCGCCCCGTGCTCATCAAAACAAGTCCAGGGCCAGTTGGCCAGCGCCTGCAAAGGACCTCCTCCCCAGCTTCCGGAGCCTATGGCAGTAGAAATCACTGCGCGGGAGTTGAAAAAGTCCTGTGCGGTGTTTTCCTGCCATGTGCACGGCCGCGCAGCCGCGTACCTTAAAGGGAACAGTGGTATGTGCCAAAATATTCTGACTCAATATTGTTTTATCCCTCAGTCTGCATAACTAGCATATATATGAACTACCATAGTAAATTCAAATAGTCATGATATACTAACTAGGTCATGTTCTGAACTGTAGCTCCAAATAGCATGTACTCAGAAGTTTGTATGTCTGATGTTTAGCTGGTAAATATTTGCACAGAGCCAGAAATTCAGAAATTCATAGTTACAAGGCAGAAGCCACTGCTCATTAAAAACATATTAATGTTACTTTTCAGCTTAAAAAATAGCTCCTTGATCTAGTTTTCTGGAAGAATGACATATGGACAGATGAATCAAACTTAAAAATGTTGGGGCTATTATTGTTGGGTTAGTATTGTATCTTGCAAGCACTGCATTCCATATAAAAATCTTAATAGCAGAACTTTGTCCCTCCTAAAATCTGAGTCACACAAGAAAGTGAAAAAAAATATTAATTTTGCTGCTCGGAAAGCTACACGCTAGAGCTTTTTTTTTTCAAACTACGCAATTCTGTTTCTGTTTTCTCCTTTGATCTTACTGTCCTTCGTGCTTCAAAGCTCTGTAACTAAAAGTGGATAAGAGTCAAGGCCATAAATTGTTTACCACAGCTATCTCTCGAGAGCTTTATCGGTACTGGGAGAAGGAAAAAAAAAAACGGAACCTCTCTCTTGTGAAGATTAAAGCTACAGTGGCGTAATTTACAATTTGAAACATGGAGCATTTACAGAAGAGGACACTTTAACTTTGCAAAAAGATTTGGGATGCAATTCAAGAGTTATTGGTAACTTGGGGAATTGACAAGAGATAGAGCTTATACCAGTAAAAAATGAGGGGAGATGGAGTCCCAAAACTGAAGAGAAAAAGCTTTATTACATTTAAAGTGTTATTTAAATGTTGGCCTCATATAGTTCTGAGTGAATTGTTGTGGTACGTGGTATGACATTTCAAAGTGTGGATTTTTGGTTTTTAAGAAAAATAGAACCATACCAGAAAAGTGGCTTATTCTATTATAAAATGGTAGGTTATGATATGTCTATAATAAGAATTAAGAAAAAGGTTTGTCCCAAAATAGGGAAATGTCATTTGTTTTAAATTGTACAAATAAAGAACAGAGGAAAATGAATGATATACCACTAGCTCGGTTGTTAGGAATTTGGCAACATCGGTTAAAAACTATGGTTTTTTAAGATTACAGGGAGTGCCTCTGCCTGTCTGACAAATTTTAGAATGGACAACATCTTTACATTTGGGGGATAATTACTAGGTTATATAAATAAAATGATTTCTTGTTTCTTAGGTAAATAAAGATATGTGAGAATTGTGAAAACATTCCATAGAGATAAAGTTTTAAAGGCTTAGGTGAAAATATTTTTCTGAGTGTGAGGGTGCGATGTCACGTTCAAGGAAACTTTGTGCCTTGTAATTCATTAGCAAGAGGGTGAATGTCTTCTATTAAGCATTGTATTGGAGGCCTAAAAAGTATAATCTTTTTGCTTTATCTGTAAAAACAAGCAATGTGTAAACTGTATATTATTTCTTGTTGATCCATTTTACAGTAGTTTCCTACACCTTGCTGGTATTTCATTTGTTAATTATTCTGGATTGAAAATGTAGTTGTGATATTAAGATATTGTTCAGTAGTGAGAAGCTTTTCAAAACAGGAACAAAAGTCATGCTTGCTTGCTTAATTAATTAATGTCCACAGATGACTCTAGTGGCTTACAAATATTAAAACTGCACATTAAAATAATAAATATAAAGCACTAAATAACCACAGTAATACTGTTAAAAGATAGGGAGTAGGAAAACACAAATATACAAACATATATCAATATATATGAAACGTTTTCTACTTATGTATTTTAGGTAGAAATTGATGCAGCTCTGAGTGACCTGGAGGCAGCAGACTTTGCAGAATTGGTAAAGCCTTTATTTTTAATCAGGCGTTTGTGCATTTATGTCAGTTCTTCATTATTTAGTAGATAAATTACTTTAAAATTGCTGATTTCAGTGGTATGCGAGTTATACATTATACATTATACAGAGCCAGAATTGGGATGTCGTCACTGGTGGCTCATCAATGCTACAATGGAGTCTGCTCCTAACATTATCCTCCTCTTTTTCATTACTCTTAGTTTGGTCATGTGGTTCAAAGAGAGAGTATCAACTATGAGTAAGAGGGCCACACAAAGAAAATCTCATCTTCTTTCTCATAGATCCAAATTCCACGTAGTAGTTGTTCCTTCTTACTATCATTTCCTACTTTTTCAGAGGAGGGATAAAATATAAGGAGAACTGCAAACTACAGCGTGCTTAATAAGAATTGGATCTATAGGAATTGGGAACAAAAATAAGGTGAAGTACTGTCTTAAAAATGGAATATCATTCATTCATGTTTTGGTTGAAAAAATGTAGATGATTTTTAAAAAAACATTTCAATATTTATTTCTAACAAATAGGTTATTTATGTATGAAATTTCTATTTGCAAATCTTGTTATTAACTGCAAGGACATGGAGTGAAACTCTTAGGCCTATATAACAGTCATAAGTATAATTTGAATTGTAGGATGATAAATTCATTTTAATCCCCCGGTTCATGTAATCCCTGGTTCATGTAATCAATGTTCATGTAACATTGGGCACTATCTAATAAAATGAAATTCAATGGTGAAAAAAGTAAGGTTCTACATTTAGGCAAGAAAAACGAAATGCACAGGTACAGTATAGGTGGTACCTTGCTCAATAGTAGTAAACTGTGAGAGGGATCTTGGAGTCCTAGTGGACAACCATTTAAATATGAGCCAGCAGTGTGCAGCAGCTGCCAAAAAAGCCAACACAATTCTAGGCTACATAAACAGAGGGATAGAATCAAAATCACGTGAAGCGTTAATACCACTTTATGATGCCTTGGTAAGGCCACATTTGGAATACTGCGTTCAGTTTTGGTCGCCACGATGTAAAAAAGATGTGGAGACTCTAGAAAGAGTGCAGAGAAGAGTAACAAAGATGATTAGGGGACTGGAAACTAAGACATATGAAGAACGGTTGCAGGAACTGGTATGTCTAGTTTAATAGAAAGAAGGAGTAGGGGAGACATGATAGCAGTGTTCCAATATCTCAGGGGTTGCCACAAAGAAGAGGGAGTCAAACTATTCTCCAAGGCACCTGAGGGTAGACAAGAAGCAATGGGTGGAAATTAATCAAGGAGAGAAGCAACTTAGAACTGAGGAGATATTTCCTGACACTTAGAACAATTAATCAGTGGAACAGCTTGCCTCCAGAAGTTGTGAATGCCCCAACACTGGAAGTCTTTAAGAAGATGTTGGATAGCCATTTGTTTCCTGCCTAGGCAGGGGTTGGACTACAAGACCTCCAAGTTCCCTGCCAACTCTGCTATTGTATTGTAAATGGTAAACAAAAGGGATGAGAGCATCAAGACTTGTTGCACCCTACAAGTGAGAGGCTAAAGACACAATCTCGCCTCCTGTTAACTCCATTTGAAATCCGGCACAAGGAAAGAATCATCACAAAATAGTTCCTCAATACTGATCAACAGTATAGAAAGCCACTGAGAAATTAAGGAGTATAAAAATGGACATCATATCCTCATCTTGGCTCTGGTCCAGGTCATTCACAAGCACAACCATTTCCTGTCTCCACTTGGTCTGAAATCTGAGTAACGTGGTTCAGATAATGAATTACTTCCAAGATCTTCTGCAACTGAAGCCCAACTAAAAGGTTGGAGAGCAAAAAGAAATTCTCCAAAATCATTGGGTCTAGCAATCAATCACTTGGAAGGGTCACACTATAGCCTGTTTGAAAATGCCATCCTTTAAAGAAGTAGATGTCACCACATAGACCCAGAGCAGGACCTGGATCTTATAACAGGTGGCTGAGCTCACAATCCTGAAGTGCCTTCTGCTTTCTCAAGTTTTTTCAAAGTTATACAAGTTTACAGATAAACACATCAGACTCTGTCCTAGTCATGTTCACTGTATCTGTTCAGTTGGTGTCTTCTCTGGAATATACTGCACCATATTCTGTGTCAAATTATACATCCTGCTGGTCAAGTATATAAGGCAAAATTAGAAGTATTCTATTCTATTCTTTAAATATTCTAAAACTACATATTGGATCAGCTAAATTCCAAAATTTATTGTCTTTCTTTTTATAGTCTGAAGATTACTATGATGTGAGACGACAGTATACATTTTTAGGCTCATGTCTCTTCTATAAGGTAAGCTTTTGCAAACTTTTCTGCTTTCTGGTAAATTTATTATATTCAAACAAAAAAGCCAAATTTAATATATAAAATGTTAATCGAGGAAAAAAAGATTTTTAAGTCACAATAACTATAATAACACATAGGTGGGTTTGGGTGTCTTATTCTATGTATCTACTGTCAAACCTATTGCCTTTCTGAGATTTCTCTATAGAATAATAGTTTTTAATTTGTCAACTCAATTTATCTGAAGATGATAGGCAGTTATACATTAGGATCAAATTTACCATTATCAGTAAAAATGACAGTGCTTAATTTAAATTTGTTATGACTCAATTGGTTTGGACTGAGTTTTGTGACAATATGTAGTACTTGGATTTTTTTTAAAAAAAGAACTAATGTAAATTTACAACGTAAGAAGTTCTAAAAACAAACTACTGCATGGCTGTATAATAATGTATTGTCTGTGTTTTTATTTTAGGGATATTTAATTAGTAGTCACTTGCCAAAGGAGGATCTTATTGATATTTCATTATACAGCAGACATTATTGCCTTTTGCCCTTAGCAGCAGAACAGCGAATTGGTCAGTTAGTAATATGGCGAGAAGTATTTCCACAACATCATATTCAGGGTTCTCCAACTTCATATGAAGGATTCCAAGAACCCCTAGCAAGATACTTCTTACTCATTGTTGGCTTGGTAGGTTTTTATAGCATGAACATTGCTTCTCTGGTCTTTGCTATTCCTAATTGATGCAATGCATCTTATAGTGAGAATATGAAAAATTTCTGTCTATATAACCCTATGCCAAACTTTCAAGTGTCTACGTAATGCCGTGCAAAGTATTTCAAAGGGATGCGGAGAATTTCAAAGGCAAGCGGAGTACCATTCCTGAAGTCATTAAGGCATTTATGTCCTCTAGAAGACTCACTATAGCTTTTCTGATGTGTCCTCCATGAGCACATGCACAGATAACTCTTTACTCTGCCTATGAGTGAAGTAGCTTTGCATGTACAGGTAATCTTACTTAATGACCACAATTGGAACTGACAACTCCATTGCTAAGTGAAATGGGCATTAAGTGAGAGATCCTGCAACCACAACTTGCAATTGTACTGCCAGTTACTCCATTGACCCTTTTTTTGGGAGCCAACTGTGAACTATGCAAATATCGATCATGGGATGCTGTGATGCTCATAAATGCCTGCCAGTTGCAAAGTGCCTAAATATTGGTCCTATAACTGTAAAGATGCTGCAGTGGTCATACGTTAAGGTGACCAGACTTTAACATTGGTATAGAGGGACACCATTGACGGGGGTGGGGGGGTGTTGATTAATTTTTTTTAAAAAAAATCGGACTTTTTAAAAACGCTGCGGGACGGGGGACAAATTGTTAAAAATCGGGACTGTCCCGCCAAAAGCGGGATATCTGGTCACCCAATGGAGAAGCCCAAATTCACTTAACAGCCATGTTCCTGACTTTACAACCACCATGATTCACTTAACGTGGCAATAAAAGGTCGCAAAATTCATTTAACAAATGTCTCCCTTAGCAACAGAAATTGGGGGATCAATCCTGGTCGTAAGTCGAGGATTACCGATAGCCAATTGCAAAAGGCAACTTTGGCTAACTAAGTACACTAAAAACCATGTTTAATTATTTGCTACTTGAAGCCAATAGCAATGATGAAGAAATTTCTACTAGACTGTCATCCTCAGTGACAATATTTTTAGGGCCAAAAAATAAAACTCTGTATATTGGATCTGTTATCCATTTCTTAGCCTTCAATCAATCAATATAATTATTTCCATCAAAGAAAGCTTAAAAGTAGTGATTAAACAATAGCACTATAAAGAAAACATCATTTTTAATGATTTCTATGAATGTGTGCATAGCATTTTAGCATACCGTTATTAATAAGCTAAAAACACTTAAAACCTGAGGTAAGAATAACCTAAAATAAAGGATAAAATCATGGCATTGTTGAAAGACTATGTCCCTAATGAAAACCAAACAGGAATCTGAAAACATTCTCTGATATCATTTTTCAGTATTGTTGAGAATTATTGTTCAGAATTCAGAATCATTGAGAATTATTGTTCATAATTCTCTGGTTTAGTAAAAGTTTACATTTAGAGCCTCAGGTAACACTACTTCTATCCGTTCAAATATTTGAGGATCTCTAGCCTCCGTTAGCACCCCCATTAACTTTCTTTCATTCCAACCTACCCTGCAGGGTGGTTGCTGCAGGGAAAATTAGAAGGGTGTTCAAAGTTCATTGCTTTGAGCTTTTGAATGAAGGGAGGATTAAAGCTCAAAGATTAAGTTCATTTCCTCACTAATGAATTATAAGCCTTCAGAGCCATCCACCCAATTTTGAAGAAATATAAACCCATACTCATTACTGATCTTTCAAATTTATTACAGGATGACTCTAGAAGACATTATAAATTATCAGTGGGAAATATACTTAATTGCATAACCAAATAAAACAATTCTAAACTTAATGTCATGTATTCCAATTCACAGGCATGCCGCGAACCTGCTGTTCATGCGATATGTTAAGGCCACCTTACTATATTTGAGTTAAAAATGACCAGGAAGCACCAGCAATCTTTAAAATAGTTTGCTGTATGCTGCCCGCCTTGCCGACCTGGAATTTTTGCACCCTGCAAGTATCTGTCTTCATAATTTGCTAGAGTTCATCAGCTTTCTTTGAAAGAGAGAGATGCGCAAGGAAACAGACCCTGCTTCTTGCATTTGGATTCTGTGGCATAGTAGCTCTAGGTGGGAGTTTAGGATCACTGCCGCACCACTCTGGATTTGCCAATGCGAGCCTCAGGTGGGTAGCCTCGAGAGAAACGGCGGCAGTGAGTCTCCTGCCTTCGCTTTCTACCTCGTTGCAGAGAGGTAGAAAGTGAAGGCAGGAGGCTCACTGCCGCTGTTTGTTTTGAGTGTGGGTTGCTCTTTGCAGAGCAACCCACGCTCGGCTTAGTTAGCTCGTTCTTGGTTCGCGACCAGCCCCCACCCCTTGTGGGCTTTTATGTGTTAATCGAAGCACGGATGATGGAGAGGAAGGGAAGCCAGCTGCTTTCACACAATACGTTTATCTCAGAGGCTGAATTAATCACACGGGTCATAAAGACATGGAACTTTCTTTCAGCGAGTTTCAGCCAATCACTCCCTCCCCCCCCCCCCACCCAGCGAGATAAATTTAGCCCTCTTAAACTTGTGTGAAGGCAGCTGTGGGCAATGTTCCCTCTAAATAGTTGCTCCAGGAAGCCTGAGCCACCACAAACCCTCAACCTAGTCACTTTGCTGCCCTGCTGCACCTCAAGACTCCTGTTTAGCTGGAGGGGGTTTCAATCGTTATTGTGCGGGCCGCTCTGCAGACTGCAGTCCGTGTCCGGCAATCGCTTCCGCCTTCTACCATGTCACAAACAACTCCCCCAAGCAAAGTCGTCAACGTCATCAACGCATGATGGACGCCAGGCTATGCGGTGATGCCTCCAAATCCAATGGAAAGCCAGCAAGCGTTGACTGATAAGGCAAACAGCATTCGTCTCCGTTTGCGATTAGCTGGAGGGGGTTTCGTTCACGATTCCACGGCCATTCTGCAGAGTACAGAGACTGCAGTCCGTGTCCAGCAAACAATGTATTTACTTGCCAAAATTACTTGCCAACAATTGGGACTTTTTAAAATGCTGCGGGACGCAGGACAAATTATTAGAAAGTGGGACTGTCCTGCTGAAAGCGGGACGTCTGGTTACCTTATCATAAGTGCAAGGGGCGGTCATAAAGTTATTTTTCAGCACTGTCATAACTTCAGGTGGTCACTAAAAAGGACAGTTGTTAAGCAAGGACTACATGTACATTTTTTTTAAAACTGATTCAAGAACTGGAAAAAGCCTTTAAAATGTGTTGCAAGAGAAATGTAACTGCTTTCATACTTCAAGGGCGATTCTTTGCTCATACCGGGACATATTGTGATATATCCATCAAATACTTTATACAATAGTAAGCAGTGTTCTAATATCTCAGGGGTTGCCACTAAGAAGAGGGAGTCAAACTTCTCCAAGGCACCTGAGGGTAAAACAATAAGCAATGGGTGGAAACTAATCAAGGAGAGAAGCAATTGAGAACTGAGGAGAAATTTCCTGACAGTTAGAATAATTAATCAGTGGAACAGCTTGTCTCCAGAAGTTGGGAATGCCCCAACACTGGAAGATGTTGGATAGCCATTTGTCTGGTATGGTATAGGGTTTCCTGCCTAGGCAGGGGGTTGGACTAGAAGACCTCCAAGGTCCCTTCCAACTCTGCTATTGTATTGTATAGTAGTAAAAATTAGCATTTCTTGTATATTCATGTTGCTTCAAGTATCTAGGTTGACCTTGTTTAGCGACTGCTTCATTTAACAACTATTCACAATTGTGATGATGATAAAATAATACTGTGACAACTGTTGCATTTATAAACTTCTCAGGACTATAAAGCAAAGGGAAGCTGAATTAAAACAAGCACCATTTGGTTTTATTTAGCGACTGCTTCATATAAGAACCAAATTGCTGGTCCTTGTTATGGTCACTAATCTATATACTAAACACCTACATAAGATTGGCAGGGGAGGGCTTAGCAATAGCAATAGCAATAGCAGTGGACTTATATACCGCTTCATAGGCCTTTCAGGCCTCTCTAAGCGGTTTACAGAGAGTCAGCATATTGCCCCCAACAATCTGGGTCCTCATTTTACCCACCTCGGAAGGATGGAAGGCTGAGTCAACCCTGAGCCGGTGAGATTTGAACCGCTGACCTGCTGATCTAGCAGTAGCCTGCAGTGCTGCATTTAACCACTGCGCCACCTTGGCTCTTATCAGCTATTCCCACAAGCACAAATGCATCCCATATTCTAGTATAGAAGTAGAAGTGTAT
Organism: Thamnophis elegans; assembly: GCF_009769535.1. Lineage (NCBI taxonomy): Eukaryota > Metazoa > Chordata > Lepidosauria > Squamata > Natricidae > Thamnophis > Thamnophis elegans. Next base: position 39,517,757 of record NC_045549.1, on the reverse strand, counting down.
TTATATAGTTCATTTATATTAATGTTATAGACCATTTCATTTGTCTTTAGATTACAAAACAAGAAAAAGTTTTTTACCCCCAAACTAATTTTTCTAATTTTCTTTCTCTCAAGTGTTTTCTTGAGTGCTAATTGTTAGTTTTAGAATTTACTTATTTTATGTAACCTATTATGCACAATCGATCTCGATCTCTCTCTCTCTCTCTCTCGTCTCTCTCTCTCTCTCTCTCTCTGTGTGTGTATAATAAATGCACTAACAGAAATATATTTTTTCCCTGTATTTTTTAGAAGCATTTTATTCTGAGTGTATTGCTGGAAGCAGGAGGTTGTTCTTCCAAAGCTATTGGAAATCCTGGACCAGATTGCATATATATTGACCAGGTGAAATCAACTATCCTTCAGCTGGATGGAATAGATCTTAGCATAGATGAAAGATTAGAGACAGCATTGGCTCCATTGGTGTGTTGCGTAGATGGGTTCTACCCTTCATCGTCTGACAAATTGGAGAGCTTTTCTCATTTGTCTGTTCTCAGCAAACTGCATCATATATCAAGTACTGTACCTTCTCCAGCAAACAGAAAAGTGAGTTCTGGTAACTCTTGTCTTGAGGACACATATGTTAAGTCCCTTGAGGAATAATCACTGTCAATGGTCAGCACACCCCTGAAGGAAGAAATGGAATTCAATCCATATACCATGGACAATTGAAAAATCTTAGTGGATTTGTTTGTTATTTAAATAATGGTCTGTTTAAGGCGCTGCTGCATTTAATAATGTCCACAAGTAATGTAATTTTACTTTATTTATATAAAACAAGTTGCAGGGATACTTAATAAGTAGAAGAAAATTGTTCATGCCCATGATGTATCTTTTCAGTATTTTTCTGTTTCATTAAAATTTTATACTTCCCCACATATTTTGTACAACCTGGAGCAGTGGTTCCCAATGTGGGGCCCACACCCCACGGGAGGGGGGGCAATTTGAACCTTGTTTAAACCAAGTTAATGGCCTTTTAGGCTTCCTCCATGTGACTAGAATTCACTTTTTGAGTAAAGTAAGAATTATAGGTCACAGGGAGGCCATCAGGATTTTAGAGATGCTTAGGGGGGGCATGGCAAAAAAAGGTTGGGAACCACTGACCTAGAGCAAATGTGACTTGTAAAAATTAATCTGTAGGAGACAGTACTAATTGTATATACACATCTATATCAAAGACTTTCATATAACTGTAATTCTGTTTCTAGAATGAACTGACTATGACCATTGCAAAATTGGGCCATTATTTATTGCTATTTCTTCCCATACTCAAGTCAGTTCCTATTGTGATCCTTTCTCCCATAAGAATGAGTTTTTTTATTAGTATTTTTTAAATACTAAATAAAAGTTGAATGCACTCAGCATAATTTATTATTCATACAGTTTAAGACTTCGGGTGACATCTGTATATTTCCCAAATACAAATCATTTAATAAATAACATCTTTGTTAAAGTGTTAGCTTGCAATAAAAACAGTACTTTTTCCTAGCTAGCATGACATGTCCATTAACACAACAACTCAGCATTGTTCACAAAACATACAAATTCTTTTAACAGCTTAATATATTTTGAAAACAGCCATTTGCCATCTGTAAATTCTGAGACTTGCTTACTCTCTTACTATGAGGCTGTTCTTTTTTATTTCTCAGATCACTAAAAAGAAGCCTGTTGTTCCAAACCCATTTACTTTTGGAACTCTGAAAAAGAATGTCTCAGATAAGGAAGCTGAATTATATAATGCTATGAAGTAAGGGTTTTTATTTATAACTAATTTATAGTATTTATAAAATCTTTTTTCTGAGAACATTAATATTTTCCTAGAGAATGTGCAGATGGACACATCAAAAATAACGTTTCATTGCAAATTTTTTTTTAAAAACCCCTTTTTAAAAAAATGAAATATTTTCAAAAAAGGGATTATTTTTGAATGGATAATTACTGAAATTACCCAATGTTCAGCATAATGTTAATAAAAAAACAAACATACACAGAATATATTAAGTTTTTTCGTGATATACAGTAAGTCCAGGACTACTTGTATGTAATCCAAGACTGTATAAATATGATGATAGATGGATGGATGGATGGATGGATGGATGGATGGATGGATGGTAGGTAGGTAGGTAGGTAGGTAGATAGAGTAGATAGAGTAGATAGATACAGTAGATAGATAGATGGATGGAATGTTTACGCTTAATGCTAAAATCTCAGTTGTATTATTTATAAATGTACCATGTGCATTTTCATAAACAAGTCGTCAAATCATGTTGAACATTGGTGCTGCATAAGGACTTTTTAAAAATATTTTCTTCTACAGGTATCAGCCTATATTTCAGTGCTGAAGCAAGATATAAAGTTACACTGTAATAGAATGAGAAGTAGCTAGATAGTGATCCTTATGGATAGGTCTGCTGGCTAATAGAAGCTCTAAATATTTTATAACTCTAAAGCCACTGTCCTCTTTGTATGAGTGGTAGAGATTTGGATTTAGGAGGGAAGTACTGAATTTACTATACTTGTCAGTTGTTGAGATCTTCAGAGATGTAACAAAATTAAGACGTGATCCTGAAATGCAGGCCCAATATCCCTGAGTCTCAGGAATCTGAATCAGTAAGGTATATAGGTTCTGCACCCATTTTCAGCCTCTTTGTTTGCTTCACTTATAGCATCAGTCTCCAACCTTTCCAGGTACAAGTAAAGCTGTGCACATGCTCATGCTTGCACAGTTTCCACAGCTCTGTTCTGAAAATATGGCTCAGTAGTGGGTCACGACCTGGGGGTAGGAGACCCCTGAGTTATAGGACATTGAATCCTAGATTTGGTATGCAGGTTTCAGCCTCAAATAGTATGTTGAAACTAATCATTTTTTTAGTTCTTTATTACCTTTATTAACATAAAAAGTTACTATTGTATCAGTATTGGGTTTGAACTACCACCACATGATGCAAAGCTGATTGGGCTTGATAAACCTGTAAAAAGATCCTATCAACATTTATCCTATTGTATAGGATTAAATTCTAGTATTTACTATTCCCATATTAAATATATAAATATATTATATATGTTTCATATTGTTAGCATTATATAACCTCTACCGTTCTTCCCCAAAAATAAAACCTAACCAGAAAATAAGCCCCAGACTGATTTTAGCGTGCTCCTAATATAAGCCCTACTCCCCCCAAATAAGCCCCAGTTAAAGTTGTCATCAGCCTGAGATGGGTGGGTGTGGCCAGCACCAGAGGCAGCAAGGGTGTGGGGGCAAATGGTGTCCAGCAGAGGCAGAGATGGGGAGGCAGAGGCAGAGATGGGGAGGCACATGATCTGGACACGCTGTGCAGGCCACGGGAAAGCAAGGTTCAGTAGCCAGAATGGGCATGGCAGCATTGGCAGCCCAAGGTCACCCAGCTGGCTTTCTGCCTAAATGGGATTAGAATTTATAGTTCCTAGTCCTAGTCTGATACCTTAAACACTGCACCAAACTAGGTCCCATGATTATTACGGCTGATTAATTAATTTCTTACCTGTATTAGTTACTAAAGAACATAAATCAGTTATTTCCTGATGATAAGTGCTTTGGGAAGAGTTAGAAAGTACTTTCAAGTATATGTGATGTATAATATATTCAATTTTGAATACAGTATACTAATGCTGGGATATGGTATATTAGATGACATCTGAACATCATTAGAATCGTCTATTATAATGTATTAACTATATTACTAAAATACAGAATTATCATAAGTTTCCTATTATATTGAAAATCAAAAGTCCTCACCCTTTTCTTTTTGTAATTTATTATTGATGATGTTTATTTATTAGGGATTTATCTGGTTGTTTTCTTTGGTGTTGAAGGTTGACTTCGGGTCCAGAAAATACCCTCTTTCATTATATTTGTTTAGAAACAATGCATGGAATTTTATTACTCCAACACATGTTGAAGTAGCACAACTTAGTGGAATTATCCATCCACAGCTCATCAAGAACTTCCATCGCTGTTGTCTTTCCATCCGTTCCATTTTTCAACAAACTATGCTGAGACAAGTATGTCCTTATATTTTGGGAAGGGGCAAAGGAGAATTCTTTTGTTACAAACAACATTATAGATATAACTGGGTAGAAAGCTATTTCCTTAGACAAATTGCTGCTTGTAAAAACTCCCCTTTCACCAGATATTTCAGAATTATCATATACAATGTGACAATTTTTATTACTTCTCCCTACTGCCTATTGAGATATTAGTTCTGTTGCCCTTACTTTACTGTAGAATAAAAAGTCCGGGAGAAGATCGGAATCCCAAAAAGCAAATTTGGACCTAAATCAAGTGAAAGAACATGGTATATTGTTTGAGTGTGCTCCTGACAGCTGTACTGACCAAAAGAAACCCGATTCCAATATAATGTACTGGGTGGTAGGGTAAGTAATACTGTTTTCTTAATTTAGTCTAAATATTTATTATCTGATTGTCCAAATTCTCAGAACATGCAATGGTTTTTAGGTTCCTCCCTAATCCAATATTTGGTAGTAGAAACTGTAGTATACTAAAATATAGCAAAGGTTAAATTCATACATAAATTTACATATTGAATGTTTCAACAATCTCTATTGGACCTTTAGAATTGTATCTAACTTTGATAAATCTGTTTTAATCCTTTAGTAAACTCTTGTTAAAATATTGTTTTTCATATATATTTTAATCCTCTGCTGACACTGAATTATGTTTTTTTCTGTAGGAGACTCTTCCTAGATCCCAAGCCTCGGGAATTTTACGTCTGTTTTCATGATTCAGTCACAGAGGTTGCTGTTGAATTGGCTTTTAAGTTATCATTTGGCTTAGCTGTATAGATAAACTTATCTGCAGTTTTTCATTTTCCATGTCACAGAAAACACAGAAGTATTACATTGTGGTTTTGTTTGTGGTGCCCTTTAAAATATTCCCTAAAATCAGTTATGTAATATTTAAAAAACCACACATTTATAACACTATTTATGAAATTCGTTCCTTTCAGAAGATTGAAAGTTGGATGAGTTATGATATTATATATTAATTAAAAAATATATGTAAATATTACCTATAGAATCAATGATCAAGTTATATACACAAGCACATTTTTCCCTTAAAGCTATATCCTTGGAAGATGCACCTTTAGACCTTGAAAATAATCTCACTCATTATGCAGTTAAAATAGAGATTTCTATTATGTATGCACCTTTTTGGACTTCATTTAAAGAATACAATGTAATGCTTGCATATTATGTCAGAGGTAGGGAACTATTTAATTCAGTTTGGTATGGGATTTAAGATCAAAATATGTGGATACCAAAACTAAGGTTCAAAACTTCAGATGATCACAATGATTTTATCAGAGACAAAGAAAAGAAATCTTAGTTTTTGCTGTTGTCTAGTGATAATCCACATTATGCAGTCCTGATCTGGTGGCCTTAACAAATGGATTCCTTAAGTCTTCCAGAAAATTTATATGCAAATTCTTAGGGGAGGTAGTTTACCTTACATTAAATGGATATAGTACTTTGTGATACAAAAAGAAGTTATATTTATATTTAGAAAATACTTGTTATAAAATAAAACTGAATGTTTCCTAGTACATTGCAGACAATGTTATATGACTTTTTTACAATAAAGGAATATTCTTCAAATAGTCTTGGATATAATGTAATTCTTTTTCATTTAATTTTTAACTCAAATATATCTTTTTATGGGTTTTTTATATTTCTGATAAAGACATGCTTTTTAATTATACTAAAATGTAAAGCACTATCAGTCACATATTCATATCAATAATTTCTTGAACACATACACATACATTAGAGAACTATACTTAGCATTAGATTTTTGAAAGTAAGGCCCAAACTAGATGAACGTTATAAATAACAATCATGGCTTGGTGTAGGGCATGAAGTCATAAATCAACTACAGTGACTAAGCCAAAGGCAACATACAATATGTTCAGTTTGATATGTAGACCAGCTAAGGTAGGCTTTTTACAGGACTTTTAAATCTGGACTCTGATTTTTCTCACTACCATCCAAATTCAGGAAAGTTTTCATGCTTAGAATTTCTATTGGAAAATTAATGTCTTATGCAAATTAGAGACTTTATTGCAGTGCCAATAAAGCAACAAGTCAATTGAGACTACAGAAACAAAATGTAAATTTATTCCTAATTTAATGAACAGCATCTTGTCTAACTTGATCCTTGGAAGATTTTTCAATCATTGAGAGATGGAAAACAAATATGAGTGGTCACATGGAAAACTAACAGGTACT